>NC_092824.1:89945006-90080006 GCF_023375885.2 Dermacentor andersoni | reverse complement strand
ATGATGATGATGTCGAAGGATCAATACCCATCCATCCTTATCGTTGCTTGAATATTTCTGTAAAGCGTGCATCGCCGCAATAAAGCCGCCCTTGTGGCAAAGCCAAACAGCAAAAACGCAGGTACTTAGGATCAAAGTTCCTGCCTACGATTCCTTCACTCGTATAAAAACATGGCCGGGCCAATTATTTGTCACTTAGTGCTTAAGCTCAAATTTGAGCTGGAGGAGTCCTTTCTGAAAAAGCAGAGCTTCCGTTGTGTTTAAACGGGGAAAAAATTTGTGCCCGTCACTGCGTTACAGATGCACTGTAGGTTGTTACACTGTAGTGCGTTTTTTTTTCTTCTGGCGCATTGATACAGCGAACAATTTCCCCGTTGAGATCCTTATTGAGTGGTATGTGTCGAAGCTGTCGAAGGGTATTCCATACGCACTTTCGTTGAGGGATCTAGATGAATTTTGACCTTCTGAAGTTCTTTCTTGAGCATCTAAATGTAAATTTTAAATGTAAATGTTAATAGCGCCGCACATGGTCTACCTCTAACCCAAGGCGCATTGCGCCGCAAGGTTTCAAGGTTACATGGTTTGATCAGAGCTTGAAATCTTCAGATTTATTTCACATTGACCTACCACTTCAATTTTGAAATCCCGTCCACATTAAATGCAACCAGAGCCTTTGAAACGTCTATTCACCGTCTGCGGCTCCGTACCGCATACAGAAAACACTTTCTACATAAAATTTCAAGAGCTGATAGTGCGGAATGCACTTGTGGCCACGCTGATGAAGATGTGCAGCATCTCCTGCTAGAATTTCCGCGACACGATACACACAGACAACGCATAGCACTTGATTTAGTTGCATTAGATCGCAGGAACTTCAGCCTCAGGAAGACCTTAGGTCCTTGGCCAACGTACTCATTGCAAAGACGAGCGTTACTGGCCCTTCGAAGATTTCTAGAAGGGAGCAATATTCTCGGAAAGTATTGAATAGAGTGTTTAAATGTAATAGCGCATTCTATGTTTTTCTTTTACCTGACTGTGACCAATTCAATGCCTGTTCTTTTGTAACTTCATAAGAGTTTAATCCGTTATTTTTTATGTGCCCTTAGTTTAATCTATCTAAGTGACTGGGCTTTGTGTTTACTTTAGTGCACATATGTGACTGGACTATGTTGGTGTGTTACTGAGTTGTCTTTCAGATTTAGTGTGGCATTAGTCTACTTACGCGACTGGACCTTGTGTTTTGTGATTTGAAGTTGTCTTTCAGTTATAGTGTGACCTTGGTGTACTTATGTTCCGGAATTTGTGTTGCGAGGATTTATTCTTCCTTTAGATCATTATGTAAAAAGGAGGGCCGGCGCCAATTAAAGGCGACACCACCTCCTAAGTACCATATAATCATGAAAAAAAATTTCCAATCATAATGTTATTCAGGCAACCGGGTATCGAAACCGCGAGGTCATGCTCAGGAGTGGAACGGCAACAGCCAGTGACCTACCGCTTTGAGTGCAGTGATGGCGATTCGAAGAAGGAAAAAAAAGTAGAATTTAAATAATATCAACGAAAGATTGCGCATCTCCTCCCAGAGCCGTGGCAAGGCGGTTGAGTCGGTACAATTGCATCTGCATGTACTCCGTGACCAGAACAGACCTGACACAGCCGATCGTGTCTTGTCGCGCTTTCTTTGTTTCCAGTCTCTTAGCATTGTTTGCGCTTTGTGTGAAACAATGCATTTTCTCCCAGCTACGCACCACCGACGTTGTTACGCGGCTCACAAAGTGCGTGCCTATTCCACTTCAGAGATTCCACGGCAATTCGTGTGTGGACCAGCGATGACACGAGTTGCGTTTTCGCCCTTGAAAGAATTTTCGGTGATTTGATCACTCTAGAAACGGCACCACAGTCAGGGCCGGTGGCGAATGCCTGAGTGCATTTTAACTGTGGCCTCGAAAAGTTTTACGAATGAATAGACGCAACAGCAGTATTCGTAAGTCACTTTCATGCTGTCGGTCTTTGGCGCACTTTCGGTGCGCATTTTGTCTTCCCTAACTCTGTTAGGGAAGCGCGCGCGAACTGCGCTTTTCCTAGAATAGCGTGCGGGGTTGCGAAAGTTTTATATTAGAAGTTGGTCACTTGATGTTTTTGCCAAAATGGATTGCGTGGAATAACATGCCACGGAAATAGAAGGATCATGCTCAGATTCAGAAATAGCTTTCAGCTGGTTAGGCCGAGTGTGCATTGAGGAGCCTGTACCGATTTTTTTTTTTTTCAAGTGGTACCGCACGATGTCATATGAGATTTGTTCCCATTCATATTTTTGTCGTCTCTTTTACTACTCAACCATTTACTTTTCACTTGAAGAGAGGACCCCTCTTGCCCCCTTCTATACGTCCTCGCACACAAGTTCCCTCAACTCAAGTGAACACAACGATGATGAGGTAGTAAAACAGAAAGGGCAATAAGAATGACATACACTCTGCAAAAGGGCCGTCAAAGGTCACGCACAACAGATCCAGCTTGCAGGACTGCGACGAAGGCAAAGGCAGCGACTCGAACGACCACGACGACAGGATGGATGACACGATGCAAATATAAATAAAATCGCGGAGCCGTATTTCAAATATCTTTTTAAAAATAATTTTTGGATGTAGAAAAAGGGGAGGTAAGCATCGTTAGATCCGGCTATCCCAAAATCTCAGTTTTGTTACTCTCACAAGAAAAAGGAAAAGGAGAAGCAAGAAGAAAAAAAGATTGTATCTGCAGGCACCAGCATTTTAAAGCACAGTCCAGTACTTGGTATGGTGCCCGTCGAACGGGAGTGAAATGTACCAAGCAAGTTCTTTCACGTATAAATGTATAAAGCATCCGTATTTGCACATCAACCTGATAGCAGGAAGGACAACACAGCGGCGACATCAATGAGACAAAGAAGAAGCCCAATGAAAAAAAGATAAGGGTTCTACTCCTGCTTGATTCCTCCGTTCACCGTTTGTCAGCAGCTCGCATGCATAGGTGTCGTGGCTGTCTCAAGCTTGACTTACATGAAATAAAAAAATAATCATATTGTGAACTTTTGCGTTCCGAAACCATAACCTGATTATGAGGGACGTCGTAGTGGAGCGTTTTTGCATTTCGCCCCCATCAAAGCGTGGCTGCCGGGTACAGGATCGAACCCGACACACCGAGCTTTGCAGCACATTTACATGAGCTCGACGAGAGCGGTTCGTCTCAGAAGTCGAGCTGGCCGAGCCAGACCTGAAAGGGATTACACGAATCTTGCCAACTGCCCTCGACGCTTGCACGGCTTGTCCCGTTTGCGTTTACATGAACCAGACGACCAGTTTTCGGCCCGTAATGCCTACTCGACCCAACTTTATCAGGTTCATGTTAACTTAGCTTGAGAGTGTTTGCAGACTGTTTGCAAAATACGGGTGTGCTTGATGCAGCCTTCCTCGTGTGGCAATTTGCTCCATTCACCACGACGACAGGATGATGGCAGCTCTTTGGTACTTCATCGGATTGAAGCGTCTGAAACTGACGGAATCCGTGATAGGCTATCGCTGTAAATGTCGGCTGCAATTGTCCCGCACCGTTTGAAGATTTGAGAGAAATACAAGTTTCTGTAAACCGACCGGCTGAGCATGGCGCTCGTCCCACTTGATTATTTTGCTTTGACTACTGCTATTGCACCATATCGTCCCTCTTTATGAAATGGTTTGCTAATTAAGTCTGCACGCAACTGTAATGAATCGTGGTCTTATTGTTTGGTGAGCTCCCGATAAGGCTTCTTGCCTGGCTTTCCCGCCAACTGCCTATCAAAACCTGCATTCTAACGGGACCTAAGCACGCAGTCGAACGAGTAGAAGGAATGCATTTAATAAAACGAGGATTTTTCCAGGCTTCCTTTTTCTTTTCATTTAGGACGGTGAAGATGAGGAAAAAAAATCCGTGGACACCTAAGCAGCTCTTATGAGTTGTGAATGCGAAAGTATTCATGTCCAATTGAACGCCGCTAAGCGGTCCTTCGAGTTGTGAACTCCTCGCGGGCAGCCGAGCGAGTCTAGACGCTTGGCGCGTTTTCATTTGGCCTTAGTGAGGCGCAGTTAGAACGTAGGCGACAGCTTGTGCGGATCAGGAACGCGCGGATAGCAGAGGCTTTTGAGAGCGAGGGTGACGTAGCGTCGTGGCGATGCCCTCTCCCCTGACGCGACACGTGGCCCGCTAAGGAGACCAGCAGCTGTTCCCATTCGCCCGCTCGGCTCCGTCGAAGCGCGCCGGTGACGTGGCGTCGCAGCCAAAGGGAATTTACTTTCGCTTTGTTGCTAAACACGACAGATGCCGGCTTTTTCGTACAGTGGCCCATTTGACGCTTTCGCATAAAAAATATTTTAACAACCACGCTGTATTTCTTCAGTTCTCTTCCTGTACCCGCTAACTTCTTTCTCCTCGGTGTTCCTTCGCGGCCGGTCTTGGAATGTTCTTACTTTATCCTTTTTGCTAAATCATTAAAGCGTTTTATTGACTGCGTCTTTTATAAACTTCGTGCGAGCGTATCTAGCAAGCTTTAGACGCCACTGGTGCTCGTTCCGACAGCCGTTCTCTGGTAAATTTGCGCACCTTAAGTACAAGGTGGCCTCAAACCGATAATCAAGGATCTCTCTCTCTCTCTCTCTCTCTCTCTCAAGTCCTAGCTGTTTTATTTCGCCCACTTGAGGAATCTAAGTAGCGAATATATGCCCGTTCAAGCGAAGAGTGTCCGATGCCTTGTTTCGACTACCTGGCGGCTGTCAAGGATGTCCAGCGCAACGGAAGAACCCTCTCCACGCACCAATTATGGAATAGTTTTGGTCTAAAAGGCAGCCAGATAGTGTTGTAGCGCCGAATTATGCCATGTTCGGTTATTAGGGCCTGTTCAGACCAGATATTTATAACAAAAAGCTCCACGATGTAGGCACTTTCGTTTCGATTAGGGGATTTGGGAGCTAATGAAACTCTTCTCAGTAGCATCACTCTCCTATATACATGTATCTGCGTTTCTACCTGTTGAACGTCCCCGCGTTCGCGGCGTGTGTTGCTTCCTCTTTTGCTAAATATATGGAGGTGCATGCCAGACGGTCAGTCAGGATGCATCTAGGCGCATCACAAAGCCAGTTTCTCTACTTTGTGTGCGTCGTTGCGATGCTGGTGCGGATGATGGTGAGTGGCACTCACGCCCGCATGCCAACGTCGAGTGATGGTTGTCTGATGATTAGCAAGTGTGAATGTGATACATGTATAAATGTGGGATTTGCCCGAGTAAATCTCAGTTGAAGTTCCGCGCCTGTCTTGCGTGTTTCCTTCTTTGTCCCTTGTTGTTTGCGCGGTTACATGATGCATTCCAATATCGACCACCAACTAGTCCGCCTATCCCTGTTAAATATGTTCTTGTGACGCCACCTCTCCCACCATTAGCAACATATTTGCGCTTAGGCGCTTGGGAAGTAGGTAGGCCCTCCGAGGTTGCCGGGATTGTGGATGAATGACGTCGCTCGCAGTAGTTTTCAGTTGCGCCTTCTTCACGATCGACTCTCGCTGTACGCGCACTCCGCTCTATTCTCCCTCATATTCCGTGCTTGATGGCTAGAAATTACCGCTTGCTTTTCATGCGGTGACGATCTGTGTCATGAACCTTTCCTGCACATTTTTAAAGCGCTATACTTTCTTTGCGATTTAACGACAATCTTTAGTGATTATCTAACCGTTTTTGGGAGCATATCCCGGAAGATAGCACAATCTAACACAGCGGTAAAAATTTTACTGTGGTACCGGTGGTAAGGCGAGCGTTCTGGCATTCTTCCCTTGGGACAGCTAGCGTTTTGAGACGCTGCCGTTGAGACGCCGCGCCTCTAATCGAAAACGCTGCAGGGAGTGCCAAGCTGTTTTTTGAGTAAGTAAGCGCTCCAAGAGTGGTTAGCTCTCCTGTAGCTCTAAGACTCGGTGGTAAGGGTAAGTGCCACACATAACACACAGTGCAATGTAGTGCCACAAATAGCCACTTCCCAAAGCGTGCTAAACGCACTAATGGATAGCAACCTGGGTTTTGGTTCCTGATATATATTCCTTTGTTACTAAGCTTCAAGATCACCGCGTTACGTTCGCTCTTAGTCCTTTGCTTTTATAGCGCAGCTCGTAGGCGCCCGTTCCTGCGGCGAGCGTCGGCGTCTCTTGTAACCGAGCGAACGAGCACAGTGAAGGATGAAAGAGCGAGCGTGGAGCGCAGCGGGAAATAAAAGATGGCGATGGCGAAAAGAGCGCTAGTAAGAAAGCGGAGGAGTAGGGTTTGGCGAAAGCGTGAGAAGAAAAGCGTAGTTGCGCGCAAGACGGGTCTCTGCGGCGACAATGGCTACGAGATGGCGCCAGAGTAGCGATCGTCGTAAAACCCCTCAATCTGCAAAAGTAGCGCCAACCACTACCCTCCTCCTCCGCTCGGCGCGGCCTCGACGGTGGCGCCGCCCATGCTGGCCCTACCGTAGCAGACGACGGCTAAGACGCTACCGGAGGAAATTCGCGGAAAAGTTAGTCGTAGCCCTGCTGAGCAGCTTTTTTCAATCAAGATCTTGCTTCGTCAGTTGGTTGCTGGCCTTAAGAATGTCGTGTTGGAATTGCGGAAAAAATAGAGAAAATGACCATTGCTTAAGGTGTAAAGCACGCGGACGTTGAGAGTTCGTGTTGCTGAAACACGACGCATGCACGCGGTGTGCTCAAGCACGCGCGTAATTACCAGAGTTTCATGTTTTGACAGCGTGAAGGTATGTGTACGTGGTTTCGAAGGTTCACATACATACAGTGCATATGACGCATGCGATGACCATTTACTTAATCGGACGCATAAAAATGTTAACGGTAAGCAGGAAAAATGTTAATCCTTGTCAGCGGGCCTGCGGTCCTTTGCGGACTTTCTCGGCCATTATAATCCTGCGCACAAAACGTGCGAGTAGCCGCTGCTCATGCCTCCAATATTGAGCACGCGTCCGTCAGCAGCCGGGACAGAGGCGAAATGCAAGAGGCCCGTGGAGAGACTCCTCGTTGGTGTTCCGTAATTCTCCTCGCACGGGCGCGGTGTGTTGCGGCAGCCGTGGGGCGCTTTTTTTATGTTGCGGAGTGCTTTGGTAATTGCGACGATAGATTGTTTTTTTTTTACAAGTACTGCTCCAGAAGGGCACGTGTAACGGCTAACAGAGGCCTCTGGAGAGCACGTGACATTGCAAGTGTTCCCGTTGCCGCTTTGGTGCCCTGGAGGCGCCATCAGTAATACGAAATAATGACACGTTGTTACAACTAGTAAATAAAATCTAATAAACAAATACAATCATGCCGAGGCGCCAACTTCTGGCGCTGCGCTACCGCGCCCGCGCGAGAATTACGAAACGCCAATGAGTAATTTACCCACCCACGTACAACTACGGTCAAAGTGCGCGTTAAACATCCCCAGGCGATATAAATAAAGTTATCCGGAGCCATCTACTACAACCTCCTTCAGAGCTTTAGTCGCTTCGGGGCGTTAAAAAACGTTAATCACCACAAACCAAATCAATACATGTGGGCGTACATTCGAAGCTAAACGATTGCATCCATAAGTCATAGTGAGCCTTGCAAAAACGTAGAGAATGTGGTAACGTCTGGTGGAGCTCAAAACATAACATGAATAAAGTCGCTTTTATGTCACAGGCTATCTGCAGATGCATACACTTTCGACGCCAGACGAAACTACATGAAACAAAGAGAGCACATTCGAAAAAAGTCAACTTGAACGCGCTATAAAAGCACGCACAGCATGAACACAAACACGTTTTCGAAGCGGCAGGCGTGAACTAGGCTCAAAAGAAGAGGTTATGAGGGACCGTGGCACTTCACAAAGCCGTGTGTTTTTTGCCACTTACTCGAAGTCTGCCCGCCCGATTTTATGTATCCACAATTTTCTTCGTTGTGCCTTGTGCTAGCCGGATGGTAAAGAAAGAAGCCTTTTGGCGTCGCTGTTTTGGTTGCGGCAACCGAAGGCGCAGCAGCACGGCATCACAATTAAGTTCTCGTCGCTAACACACTCGATTTGTTCCGCTAACGCACTCAGTCAGTCTGTATGCGCGTACTTTCGTCGCGCCGGGCAAACAATGGCGGTCGGAGCGCGCTGGAAAGAAAGAATTTACAAAAGCGCGGCGCCTGCTTCCGCGCTAGAAAGAAAAAAAAATATACAAAAGCACTGCGCCTGCTTCCACGTGACACAGATTGACCAATGGGGGAGCGGAGGAGGTTGGGGCAACAGGAGGCGTGGAGGAGAAAACGTCGGGGAAAGCGGGCTGGCGGAAGTTATAAGAATGGCGCTACTTTTGGAAAATTGAGGGGCTTTAGCGCGTCGTCTGTTCACCGACGACGCCACCGATACCATATATGGGAACAAAGCTCTGCGTGAATGAAGGTCTGTCTGCGGCGGCTGCTGTGAATCGCGCCCACGTGTCACCCGCGCGCTGCCTCTCGCCATCTCCCGATTAGCGAGGCAGTCGCGCCACACTTCGCTCCGTTTGCAACGTGCCGCACGAGACAGATTGCCCGCGCCGGCAAATATATCGCCAAACGAAAACACGCATAGAGATGCACTCAAGTTTCGCATTACGGAGTACCGTTCTCGTCAGTGAATTCTTTTTTTCCTTCCCCCGTGGTTAGCAACTAATAGGAACCAAGTGCGGAGCTCAGCGAATGCGAGCCGCGCACGTTAGCAGCCTGCCGACCTTGGAGCAACCAATTACTGCGCCATGGTTGCCGATTCTCGTCTTATTCTCCTCGTGGTCCCGGGTGTCAGCACAGCTTCGACACCATCGCACGGTTTCATGCATGACGGGGGTGCGAGCATAACGCAGCGCGCCTCCTCCACCGTAGAAGTCGAGTGCCCGCAGTAACAAAGTTTTATCGGCCGTACGCGCGCCCGTGCGCTAAGGCCGCTATACTGAGCGAGAGAGTGCTTCGGCGAAGATCAGTTTAGCCCGAGGCCCGAATAAGCCGCCGCGCAGGATTTCCCGCGCGCAATGTAAGTATATACTGCTTCTGGCAAACTTCTAGGACGGAGGGGGGGGGGGGCGACACTGCCGCTAAAAGCTTCGGACCGGGAGGGCGTTGTTTCGGCATTCAAACCAGGGGGTTTGACCGATCGCTCTCCGTCGCTTGCATACGAGTGCACCTCGCTGCTCCGCGATCCCGCCTATGGCGCAAGGGACGACGCAAACTCGATTTCGAGGCTCTCCCGCGCTTCACTTTGTTATTATTATTATCATTATTTTTACTACGCTTTCTTCGGGCGAGCGAGCTTTAGTGCCGGAGGCGAGGCAAGGCCACTTTGCATCCGGTTCACGGAGCGTCTGCCGCGAATAAAAGGTGTGGCGGTGTTGAAGTCATTTTTGCAACGTGGCTGGCGGCATCGGCAGCAGCTGCTGCTGCTGCAGCAAGCGTAAACGAAATATCCCGGAAAGCTTGTGAATTGAAAGTCGGCGACGAGTGGCGATAAGGGTTGGTTGAATCTGCGCTGCATACGTGACGGGAGCCAGAGCTTTATCGAAGCGTGAGCGGGGAGTACTACGTGCGTAGCGACGACACCCCTTTTGTCGCGTTAACGGGGTCGCGCTTCACCGCTTACGCAAAGCCCGTATCAATCTCTTCAAAGTTGCGACATGGGAGAGAGCGTAGGGTCTTTCAAGAGGGCCGCTACCGATGTACGGTATGCGTAGTACTCTAAACGTCGTAACACTGTCCGAAGAGTCGTGTTGGGCATCGTTTCCTTTTTTTTTTTTTTTTGCACGCTTGAAATGTGCGCGAGAGTTTGGCTCGTGTTAAACACCGCGATTAGGCGTCAACACTACGCTGTGTGTATACCGCCACCAAAACGTGACCTCGGGCTACATTCTTTCTTTATTTTTTTGACGCGCTGAACTTACGCGCTCGTTTCGATGGCTTTCGCGCTCCACGCCTGTGCCATGGGACGTGAGCGCGGTTGCAGCGTCACGCATTGCAAAGGCGTGGCTTGGTTTCTGCTCTTGATCTTGCTTCCAGACCAAATACGCGCCAAACGTCGCCGACCTGGTCAAATGAAACATGTACACGCGTTTAGGAATTGTATCGTTGTGGATAACGACATCAAATGATACTGGTCGTTCGCCAATGCTGAATCCTCCAGTAATTTTCTTCACCCTCTAGTGTTAGTAACCTGATATTCTGTCTCGCGTCGCATCTTTATTCTGCTTACATATTAAAGTTGTTCCTGCGGTGTCGCCGATACTAGTATTACCACACTGATATTAAGATGTGCTAATGACTTTTAATTAGTGTTTCGTGCGGCTTACATTTCTAATATTCTTCAGTTTTAGCTATTCGTTTACATTGCAATTCGAGCCGCCCGTATAGTTTGCAATCTGAGACGTACTCCTAATTACCCATGCGCAGCCACGGCTAAAGGACCCACATTCTTTAATTATATTACGCCAGGGCATAGTGGATCCATCCATAATTGCGGCGGTGACGCAAGTGTCATCGTTAGCTCTGGAAAACAATTTTCCCCTAATCCTTCGAGCTATCATAGAAATATATCTGCTGCTTCGAAGACACCTTTAATCCCTAAATTGATTACCGGTTTTGCGCAACGCGAAAGATACGTCGACGGAGTTGCAGTTTTTTCAATGCTAAGTAGTTCTTGTTTTCTTTGCTTGTGATCGTCTTTTCGATACTGAGCTGATTATAATTTTTTTTCTTTGCGTGAGACATAGCTGGCGCACATTGCAGAATGTATCGGCTACTCTGGGTATTGTTTTCAATGTACAGGCTTTAGCTATAGACGTTGATCTCTCTCTCTCTCTCTCTCTCTCTTTTTTTTTTTTTTTTTTTGTCAAAGTGCTCGTGAGACGAAAAAATGCTATTCTCTGGCCTCCGTTGCACCGATTCGAACGAAATTTGTTCCCCACTAAAAGAAAAAGCTAAATGCTAATAATTCTTTGAACTTAGGTGAGAGATAAAGAAAAGGAAATAGGGAAAGTAGGAGAAAAGGGATAAAATGTGATGTGCGCGCGAATAGTCAACAGGGCCCGTTCACGGCTCATTGAAACCCGTTCGTAGAGCCATGTCGTTCTTAAAATTTGCGGCAATGGTATGGTACCTTTATGTGCCGATTTTGGTTGGATCCGTGTATTCTCGATATGTTTGTTTCCCTTCTGAAAGCTTCGATGAGCGAGAATAGAAAGAAGGGGCTTAGTTTTTTTTTTTTAAGTTGCTGCCATATAAGGGAAGCAAACCATTAAGCCAGAGCAAAAAAAAAAGCTCGCGGGAGTATAGCTTTTATATTTAATTGTATTGTATAAGAATGTAGAAACAAACTACAATGGAAACGAAAGTGGAGGAAAAGACAGCTTACCGCAAGTAGGAGCCGAAACCCACAACTTCCGCATTACGCTTACGATGCGGATATGTAATTTGACGAGATTTGCAATGTAGGCCCTCTATCTGTGTGAAAAAAAATTTTTAAGACTGAAAAAATTTTGAAGAGAATGGAAGCAGTGAATTGCGCAATAAATGTAAAGAAAGCTGATATGTTACGCCGTTCTGTAAACTGCTTCTGCCAAGACGTGTAAAACGGACAAGATATATGTGTTCTGCATCGCGATGAATTATACGGATTACATTTGATTTTTAAACTCGTGAAAAGAGATTCTTCAGCTTTCACGTAAACTGCGGATCAGTATGTTTCATTTTTTCGAGCTCGGACGGAGCCACGTGTCCGTCTTCGACATGTAACCGTGTGACTTCTGTTGCCGAATTCGAATTATTTTTCGGATTCCATGGGCCTGCGTGCATCCGAAGTTATCTACGTGAGGTAATCGTGACATGTCGAAGAGCACAGCGCTGGTGCGCACAGCGAGCCATCCGCGAGCCATCCGCGAGCACTTTGAACTGAGAACAGACAGAACGGACAGTGCTCATCGAGCGGTAGTACGACCAACAGAGCTCATCACGAGGCGAGGATGTGCTAGCCCGTTCATGGTAGCAGGGTTCTGAACACAAACATCGCAGCATACCACCTCGTAGCCCACAACTTAGTGTCATCTGTCACCGAGGTTGCGAGGCATCCTCTACGACATTACATATTCTATTCAATTTATTTCAATTCAGTACTTTAGTTTTCTTTCTGGGAGAAGTAGAGAGCACCCATAAAAGGAAAAGAAAAGCAACTTTTTTGACTAGGTTGCTGCCCCCACAATGTGACAGTTACGAACAGTTCGCAGAAATATGGTATGGTAATACACAGCAAAAAAGTTACTTATGTGGGTTTGAAATTTCTGGAACACAGAAACGAACACGCAACATTTATACGCCTAAGAAGAAGCTAGATGTAGCCAACTAAAACAAGTTATACACAGATAGATAGTCATGCGGCAGTGAACTATACGTTAACGTATGCTACAGAGGTCGACAATTAGAAAAGCGGCAAAAAGAAGACATATAGATCGTATCAGAGACATATGAGAGATATAAACTGACATTGTAGAGAGGAACTGAAGCGGTAAGAAGCTGCTGAAGTGGCGGTAAGCAACTGCTTACTACCTGCTCACTTTTAACTCCCAGCTAACCTTATCCACCTATGCTCGTAGAAACTACTCACGCCGTTTCGAAACGAAAAACAAAGGCTGGCCTGACGAGAGTAGGGACGGCGACAAGAGTGCGATGCTGACGGTAGGGATGACAACTGACGGGGACAGTGATAACGATGACAACGACCGAGGTGACACGACGACGACGGCAACTACTACAATTGCGGCATTCAGACACTCAGCATTCAGCATTGACTATGACGAATTAGTAATCAAGCAATTAATTAATTAATTAATTAATTATATTGACTGTGACCTGACGGCGAGTTTAACCGGCGATAGTATGACGGTTTACGCGTAGCTGTCACGTGATTCGGCCCTCAATAATTTCGCCAAGTTTAACCATAGGTCACGCACGGATTGAAATTCGCAGGTTGTGAAGTCGAGGCTCACGTAGCGCCGACATCTTAAATAAAATGAATGAATGAATGAATGAATATGAAAAGATTCTGACAAACGTCGCCCGGAAAGTGGGGCCTGATGTCACCATTGTCTCACTGTACCTTGTCATTTATTTCTCAAGTTTGTCTTTCCGCATACAAGTCCCTTTCAGGTATGAATATTTGTTGGAAATCAACGCTGTGCGCCTCCCCTCTTAGTCTTCGTTGCAAGCAACGCCGATCAATGCTAAGAAAGATGTGCCAACAGGTCAAAATCGTTATCGACCTGCTTATAGGTCAATATGATGCTGGACGCCAAGGACCACTCAAGTACGCGATTCTCGATTCCGTAAGGCAGTCGAATGAGCGCGGGGTGACACAAATTTTATTTAAAAGAACAGACGTGGCGGCAGACGCGGACTTCTGGAGAAACTTCACGAACGACCAGTCTCGGGGATACTTTCACTTTCGCGAGATTTCGCTCGACTAGCGCCGGAAACTTTGGCATCTGCGGCCAACAGAGTTCCTGGGGAAAAAAAAATAAAGACAGCTTTCTTGGCACTCTGACAACAAATTTCGCCCCTAGACGCCGATGCATCCGGCGCTGAACGTGTGAAATCTGGCGAAAGTGAACGTATCCCCGAGAGTGACCCGTATGGGGCTACCATCCGTGGCGTGCTGACCGCTCTTGGCAACTAAGCGTGCTCGGAACATGTTCTCGGAAAGCTGTCTTTGCGCTCGGAAACGCCGCGCCCTTGCGTGAGGAGAACGTACTGACGCTGGGCAAGAGTGGCAAGCCACGCGCTTCGTCGCCAAGGACGACGCACATACATAACTAATCGCCGTCTCCGCGAATTCGGGGACTCGTAGACGGACCGAGGCTTGACAGTGGGGACCAGGGGAGGCCAAGGCGACAGCGGCGCCGTCTGACGGAGATGAACGATGACACCGATGGCTCGGGACTGCCGCGCACTGAGACTGGCAAACCGAGATTGCGTCAAGACGGCGTTAAGTCGAGGGGTGGGGGGGAGGCAATGGCTGCGCCTCGATGCGATCCCATTTCGCGTTTTCAAGAATGATGCTTGGAGTGTCGGCTGTCCTTCTTGCTGACAGTGACTCCGGTTGTCAAAGAAAACAAAAGAAGAAAAAGAAAATTAAGAAGAGACAGAGCAAGAGAGACACGCAATAATTGAAGGACCCGATGTAATGTCACTCACGCGCACGGGATCAGGACCTTTGCGAGTGTCATACCAAAAGCGTGGAAAACCCGGGAAATGGGGAGGATTGAAATTCAAGCATATGAGCAAAACGAGGACAAGATGGAAGCAGGAGCCAATGTTTCGACAAGTGGACTTGTCTTTCTTCAAGGCGACATATGCTCTCATGGGCACAATATATATTGGTAGGGTTCTTCTAAAGGGAAGAGAGGGTAAGGCGGGTGGGTGAGGCAGCGACCGAGGGTGTGTTAGTGGCGAGGGCGGAGAATCGAAAAGAAGGATGTTCTACTCAACGTGGCACGGCTTTCTTCCCCCAATGTTGAATAGCACATCTTACCGGTGAAACCGTGATTACGTGCAGCTGTACTTCACGTCTTTGTGTCGAGCGCGTAATTAGCCGCATGGCGAACTAGTCCCGAATGTCAATGGTATAGTAATGCACCTTCCATTGACACTGCGTTAAATTACCACCCTACGAATCTATTTCGTGGGATTACGTGCGACCTCCTACCGAATGCTGTGTAAGTAAGGAAGCCTGACACAAATGACTTTTCAAGCTAAACCACGGAATGAATCACGTTCTAAGTTTACACAGAGGTGTCGCTGCGCTGTGTAATTAATGAATTTGGATGCAGTGCATACCTGCGCGATGCTCTGGACAAATCCCGTTTTCAGCGACGTATACGTCATTGTCATCGTGATTGGTCTAATTAATCCGCCTGCAACAAAAGGACTTTTGTCGGATATCTATTTGTATCAGATAAATATATATACAATCGCCATTCACGCGTGAATAAATTCTGTCTCAAAATCCGAAAGTTTGCCTCCCTCATCTCATGATTCAGTTTGAAGATATCCTTAAACTTAGACACATACGCAAAAAAAAAATAATAATAATCCGATCGCATGTCTGAACTTCAGTCGAACTCACGGACATCGATGCATTGCCCAGAACTCCAGGCTAGGTGTTTTCCCCAGTTCTTCGAGGCTCTCTCTTGGCTAACCGAGATCCAAGAGAGAAAGCTGGTTTTCATTGGGTGCCAACTTGAGTTTCAATGGGGCGCCGAATCTAAAGAAAAATATTGTTAGTTGCAAGAACGGTGTGTCACTGGCCGGTCACTTTTCTTCATAATATGAAAGGGAAGCATTGTCATCCACCCGAATGTGGCACGAAGCTACAAAGGAAACCCGTACGGGTTTCTCAGAAATAACGCTTTGGAGTTCAGGAAAAACTTTTTTTTGGTTCGGGTCCCGGACCAGGACTTCTTCCAACTTGCGGGATTCCGCTGAGCTGATATGCCATATTTCCTCATAATATGTTAGCTGACATCGCGCTTGGCTAGCTAGCGCTTGCTTCTTGAGCCGCGCTTTTGTAAACTCTCAAGAAGTAGTCTTAGTAACGACTCAGACTACTAGTAAGTAAGTAGGGACAATAACGCTGAGTAACGTAGGGCGACGTGTAATGGGCTATAACGCGTTAGTGCACAAGCGTACACATCTGGCCTGTAAAACCATTCCAGTGTGTATGAGGGCACACTCAAGCGGTTCGCAAAAGCTTTTCGCCTGTGGGACGCTCAACTTCTGGTGGAAAAAAATATTTATTTATATATTTATTTAAATATTTATTTATTTATTTATTTATTTATTTATTTATTTATTTATTTATTTATTTATTTATTATAACATAAACTCTTAGTAAGGAGTCTTAGTAAGGACTTTGGCCACTCACTCCTAATAACGTAAAGTATTAGTAATGGCAAAAGACACTTAACACTCTGTGAGAGGCATTCTTCTCATCTCTTTCTTTCTCTTAAAGTTTGCGGAAGCAGTAGTGGTGTACTTTCAGTTCAAGCGTGCGTCATCGAAGGAGCCATTTTTACATCGCTCGGAGGAGCACCACATGCTTGTACAGATCGCACGAATGAACGGTTTGAACCACGCCAAGATGTGCCGTCTATACTGGTCACGGACCGACCACGTGTCGACGCTAGCTCCGGTATTCCAACTCGGTTGCAACAAAAGGGCACTCCTGTGAGATAACTCTCTTGGAGTTTCCCACATGAATCCGCAAATTGCCATATTTATTCTCTAGCTCTCTTAAATTGTGGTGCAAGCAAGCAGGACGACAGGTTAGCAACGAGCGAAAAAACAAAGGACGGGAAATAGACAGTTTTACTGCAGTTCTTTTTCTCGAGGAGAATGGGTGCAGTCTCTGCCCCTGTTGGAGGTAGAAGTGTGGGAATAGACCACGTGTCGCGCATGGCCGGTACAGAGTACGCCGATAGTCGGTCACGTAAATAACACGTATGTTTTCGCGCTACAGTTCCACGCCCCCGTGCGTGGAAGTTTTGCTTCAGCGTCGTTTCGTTTGCGTGTCTTATACCTCGTTCCCTCGAAAATATCTTCAATGAATGCTTGTTTCTTTTTCTTTTATTCTCCTGCCGAAAATCGGCGTCTTTACACGCATTTCCACAGCTTACTCCCACGTTTATTTCATTAATTTGTTTCTTTTTTCTTAAACGAATTATTGGAGACGAGTCGGCAAAGTAAGTAAAATGAAAGAAACAAAAAGAAAGTATTTCGCAAGTCGCATTGGTGCTGTAGTATCAGCGCATTGAAAAGCGATAAACTCTTTCTTCACCTACAACACAGCCTCGCAATGTCGCCTAATTTGTGAGGTTAAACAAACGTTCGATAAAGGCAGGCACGTCCGCGTTCCGCAGGATCGTTCGCTCAGAAACCGAGAACGTTTACAATACAGAATACGTTTCGGCAAACACGCAGTCTCGCGAAATTTCGGGAATCGAACTAATGTGCATTCAAAACTGTTCGCGTCGGCTTTGTGCAGCTGCTTGATTGCGCGGCCAATGTAAGTTTACCGCATTTTTATTTATTTTTTTTTGTCCTTTTCCTAATGTCGACAGACATTACGGGTATCACAAACGGGCCTCGCGTAATGCGTTCCCGCGGTCGTTTCGTGATCACAAAAATGCCCCGCTGATCAGAAAAGAAACTCATCCTTTTCGTTGAGCTCATTGCTTTCGAATGCGAGCCCCATTCTATAGTACCTGCACCACAGAAGATTTTGTTTCTCTATCGCGTCTCTTAACACGTGCGAAGAACACAACATACACTCGTGTGTAAGGTTTCCAGTAATTCTGGACAACGTGACGCCTTGGTATGGTATAGTAAAACTTTATTGAAGTCCTGCAGATCGTGAGTATCACGAAGCGGGCCGCTCCCATGTGGGAACCGCAAGGCCGAGCCTCTCGGCCGCATCGTGGGCCTGCTGGACAGCCCAGAGTTGGTCAGCCAGAAGAGGGCTACGGAGAACCGCCTCCCATCTGAACGAGCTGTTACCGATGATAGAGCGTGACCGGGCACACCGCCAGAGCATGTGTTCTAACGTGGCAATTTCTCCACAGTCGCGACAAGTAGCATTGGTGTAATCTGCATCAGGATAGATTTTATGATTTTATCCGCATCAGGATAGATATTATGTAAGAGAGACGGGATTGGGATACGTATTCGTTTGTAGTAGGCGGAGCGTTAATGTTTGAGCTCTATTGAGTCGCGGATGAGGAACAAAGTAGGTTCTACGGCTGAGATAGTAGTGTTTAGTAATCTCGTGACGCTTTATTTTTTTTTATTACTGAAATGATTAATAGGAGAGGTTGGCGCCTTTATGGCGGCACCGGCTACTCCTTGTCACTTTGGAAAGGAAACAAATATGCGCGGAAATAGAGAGTAATGTAACAAATATGGCACTCAATAGAACACAGGATGTATAAAAACAATATAGTCGTACAGTACATCAATCACAAAGTTTTGTTCATGAGTTCAGTTCACATACGCATACGTGAAGTCAAATGGTCTAAAAGGCCAAAACACAGACCACATGTAGTTACACTGCAAAATACAAAACACAAGTGATTACACATAACGTAAGAAACACGAGCACCACATAGATAAATTTTAAGCACACTAATATCACTCATTTAGCTTATTAGGATAAGCTGAAATTGATTATTTCTCCCAAATGTTTGTCTTCGCAAAACTTTTTGGAAACGAGAAGGCCCGCTGTTGCCCTTGGATCAAGTATCTTTTTTTAGAGTGAATGGTCTTCTATCTAAAAGCAACAATACTGCTTGTAATACCCTTCATGGTGAATCACATCTAGTGCCTTATTGTTCTGTCTCCCCCTACTCCTGTCATAGTGCAGCGTAACTAACTGGATATTTATGTTCCGCTTAACCGCCCGGCTTATCGCTTCTCAAGTATGTGTATATCTCTTATAACCAATGCTCCAACGAGATAAGAATGAATTCGCGAATAATTTTATAATTTGTGTCTTTTTTACTCGTTAGCCTGGGATACAAACAAAATCCAGCTTGCAGTTAGCAGAAGAAACACGTAAAGACGCGAAATGTATAAAAATAATTGACGTTTCAGTTTAAATCAAAGATAGCACTTAGTGAGCTGTCGTCGTGCACTCCCGAAGTTTAGGAGTAACGGTCACTCACGACAGTAAACTATCAGCAGTAAACTGTCACGTTGCATGTGTGTTTTTCCTAATGGCGCGACAGTTGCGCCCTTCGACCGTTCGAGTTAGGTTTTTCTGAGTAAAATTAACCTAGAATGCATTACGCTACAGAGATAAGAAGCGTGAACTTTTTTGTATGTCTGGAAGCGGTTGTTAACTCTTCGGATGTCAGGTTTCAAGTGTTGCAACAAAATCGGTCGTCGGGATCAACACACACAGTTGAAAAAATAGTCTGATTTGTATAATAATTTCTTCAATTACTACGCCGAGTCATCTTAAAATGTATGCTTCTGTAGTAAAATTACTCCCGAGAAATTTGGTGGATTATCGCATCCTTACCGTATTTAAGGAATTTAGAAGAAATTCTCTGACGCAGCTAGCCTTCATCCCGGGATCCATACGGAGTATTGAAAAGATCGCCTGGTGCAGGTGCCATTGACCTGCATTACTCAAAGAGGCGGGCACTAAATAAAATTAAGAAATCTAAATGCATATTCGACCAATAAGAAATACTCTGTAATTAGCTTATTAAGTGATTAATTTACGACACGTATTGCAATTTACGAATTGTAGCCGGTCAGTTCGCAAGGCGTGTCCATCGGGAATGAATTTTCTGGATGTCACAAGTCCAGAGGTAATAATTCCCAGAGTGTGCGACAATTCGCATAGGCGTTCCAGTTAATCTTCTGTTTCAACGCATGCAACAGCGGTTCGTTAAAAAAAGTAAGCGGAACAATAATGCATTTTTATCTCAAGTTTCGCGGCACAAATCTCGAAACCTGTGTGATGCTTTGAAGTCGTTTCAAGTTAATATGCCTTGCATGCTCATCGGCTACAATTGACAAATTGCAATTTCCGCCGTAAATTAAATAATTGTGAAATAAGTGAATTTTTGTTAATTCGTTCATTATGTAGTTCGATTTCTCGTACCAGCAGTGTCCGCCGCTTCGTGTGATCCAGCTCAAGGATTTATACTGTACTATTTGTAAAAGGCGATTTTTGAAAATTCTGCATGATCTCTAAAAACAAGAAACCCTGTTGTATTTCAGAGGCCTAGCAGGCGATACTGTACTAGCTGAACGCTAAGTTGTGACATCTCAAAATGAAAGAAAAATAGAGGGAGAGAGAACCGCAATATTAAAGAAAAATAGAGGGAGACAGAACGAAAAGATGAAAGGCAAGTAGGTCAACCAGCAGGAGATCGCGAGAGGCAGCGCGTGGGTGACGCATGGGCGCGATTCGCCGCAGCCGCCGCAGAGAGACCTCCGTTCATACAGCGCTTTGGTCCCATATATGGTATCAGTGGCGTCATCCGTGAGCAGACGAAGTGCACTGCTCTGGCGCCATCTCATAGCCATCGTCGCTTTTCTACTCACGCTTTTCTACGCTTTTGTTCTCACAGTTTCACCATACCTCCCTCCTCCGTTTTCAGCCTCATGGTTCTGCTGCATCCCTTCTCCTCCGCTTTCCTCCTTGCGCTCTTTTCGCTCGCGGTATTTAATTCCCCGCTTCGCGGTAAGAAGGAAATAATGAAAGAGACGCAGCGAGAGAACACTTGCGCACCTAGACAGTCGTTCACATCACAGAATTACATCACGCAGTAAGAGTTAGCATTAATCAGTGTTAAAGTCGCTTGCGCAGGTTTGTTGCCCCTAAAAATCATAACAATACTTTTGCGGCCTTCTGCAATTGCTTAGAAGGTCAGCATTCCAAAATCGCAGAGTAGTTCTCATAAGTATGGTGGTACCCACTTTGAGAGCTCGCCTGTTTCGCACGAAATGAGTTCACAGCAGGTTGAATCGCTGCGGGCCGCAGATGTTTATTGAATCAAACAAACATTCAACCAACAAGCCAGTCAATCACTCGATCAAATTAACTGTCGTGTTAGCCGAGTGACTTCCACGAGGCTACTGTAGTTTAGCCCTCCTGCGTTGCGCTGCCGAACTCGTGATCGCGGTTTCGATCCCAGCCGCAGCGGCCGCATTTCGACGAGGGTGAAGCGTAAAGACGCTCGCAGAATTTTTTTGTCACTCACTCGCTTTGAATCAATCAATCAATCAATCAATCAATCAATCAATCAATCAATCAATCAATCAATCAATCAATCAATCAATCAATCAATCAATCAATCAATCAATCAATCAATCAATCAATCAGTAAATTTATCGACTAGGCATAGGCTGGACGCTCAGCTGGTCTAACCATCAATGCCTTTTTCAGCCCACCTGTAGGCTGAGACGTCGGTTTATCCTGCCGTTAGCTCCCTAGTTACTCCTCTCCCGCCAGACATCCCAGCGGGTCTCCCCGGGCCCAGCTACTCACTGCGCGAGCGGGCTGAAGCTGCAAGCACGTGGCGTTCGTCAGACCCTTGGCTCATCCGCCGACGCGCTAACGGCCTTGCTGACGAGGGCTTACTGAGAGGCGAGCGTCACTGTCTATTGCCTTCATGGCCAACCGCGCGATCGATGGACACAGGCTGCCGTACGGTAGGCAGGCCTCTTTGCAAGGGCGATGAACGCAACGCCGGGGTACAACGACGCAAAAAGAAAGAGGACCAAGGACGCGTGTTTGCTGACCGTGCCTCCGCCTATGTGGCTCGTCATCCCATTTGGCGTCCCGCGAGAGGCGTGCGACAACGCAGAAAGTCATCGCGTCGCTTACGTGTGAAAGCGAAAGAGCGGCGATAAACGCACAGCGGGCGTGATGAGTTGCCCGTGTGCCGGTACGTGCGCGAACTAAGGCTGATGAACGGGTGGATTCGACAGGGAGGTGACGTGTAAAGTCACCGAGCGCGTCCGCGTTCGGTAATGCAATCTTGACTAATATTTCATTATTCATAATGTACCATATGCACAAGGAGTGCGTCCCACATATTTTCAATTAAATAATTATGGTTTTTTCGTAGTACAGCATGTTTCGTGCATTTTTTGCACGGTAATTTTGGCGGATACCGTGCCATTTTCGTACGGATGGTTGCGGAAAACGCCTGGAATTGTAAGAATGCACGTGAAACCATTTCAGAAAGAACCCGGAGACGCACTTGTGAAGACTGATTGCTAGTCACTGATGTAATGATCCTTGTGCGTCGAAGCTACGCCTATAGTGCTATTCTTATACGAAAATGTGCTTCGAGCTGTTTCCGACCGCGTGTGTTTCTCTCTGGCCTGAACATCAATGTCAATGGCAGGGAGACGAACATACCGATGAGCCGTAGAAAGCCTTGACCGCTGCAACCATACGGGCGCGGTACCTTCAAAACGCCGTCGATTTTGACGCCAGTATGCTGAGAATACGTCCCGCTGGAGTAATTGGTGGTGATCGTATCTTTGACGTGACTATCGCAGCCTGCAGGAGGAACGTACAGCCAGAAAATGAGTTTGTTGTTGTAGTTGTTGTTGTTGTTGTTGTTGTTGTTGTTGTTGTTTCAAAACATTGCTCCTACCCACGAGGGGGATTGATGATGATGATGATGATGAAGCAACATTTACTGGGCCCGAAATAAACCGGTAATGCACGCAGGCAGCAGACGGGGTGGTTCCCTAGTTACGGGACCCATATGTTCCCAGCAGCTCCTGGCCCCTGTCCATCAGTGCGAGCTGAATCGGTAAGGCGGGGCTGGATAACAAGGTCTCCCATCGCTCAAGGGGTTGGGTATTGGGGGTGTTAGTGGGAAAGGGAGGAGTGGGGTCTTGAGTTCTGTGCACTCTGCCAAGACGTGCGGCAGGGTGCCCTTTTCTTTTCTGCAAAAAGGACAGAGCATATTGTATTCCGCAGGGTACATGCGGTTCACCAGTACGAGATGCGCAAGCGATCCCCCCTGCGCTCGACGCAGGATTGTCTGTTGTTGCCTGGTGAGTTTGGGGTGCGGTTCTGGCAGTCTGCACCTTTCCTCTCGGTACATCCGGGTAATGTCCCGAAAGCTGGTTACCGGGTGCGGTAGCTCTTCCGGCTCGTGCTCGGCCCGGATTGACATTTCTCGGGCATGGTAGTCGGCGATGGTGTTGCCTGCTACCTGCGAGTGAGCCGGGACCCACACGAGCTCTACGGCTCTTCCCGGAGGCTTGTGCTTGGATAGAATGGCTCGGGCCGCGGAGGAGATTACCCCCCTGCGGAAGCTTCTTTAGGCTGTCTTTGAGTTGGTGACTACGGTGTCCTCGCTCGGCTGTGCAAGTGCGAGGGCCACGGCCGCTTCTTCGGCAACTGCGGGGTCTGTTGTCTTCAGGGACGCGCTGACGATCAGCCTGTCTTTCGACGTAACCGCCACCGCCGCACGGTAACTGTGTTTTCGGAGCGAGGCGTCCTCGTAGGGGACCCTGGGGTTCTCTTCCAGTTTCCGGTCTATGGCTTTGGCTCGCGCGGTACGCCTCTCGTCGTCCTTGCCCGGCGTCATGTTCCGGGGAGGGGGTTTGGTCTGAATTCTCGTCTTCCAGTCTTCCGGAAGGGCCGTCTTGATGGGTACTGGCTCGATCTGCCATCCTATCTTGCGTAGGACGGCTCGTCTGTGTTCTGTATGACTGAGCCGGATTCTCTGATTAGAGAGGTGGGCTTCGGTGAGCTCCTCCACCGTGTTGTGGGCGCCCATGTCTAGCCGTCTTTGCGGATTGAGAAAAGGAGCTGTTGCAAGTGTCACAGGTCACGGCGTCGTGGTCTTTTCAACGCTATAGCATTTTCTTGTTTGCTCTTCTTCCCATTTTGCAGTTTGCCAGTTTCTGGCTGCTTGTGGTTAACTTGGGACACTGGGTGTCTCTAGTTGTCACTTGAAGAAAAAGAAGAAATTTTATCAAAAAGAATGGTCCGACAGTTTCTGTTGTGGAAGCCTAAAGTGCCGTCTTGAAGGCCTTGGACTTGGGTGGCATCTTCCCTTGAAATAAATTAAAAAATGAGTGAAAGTGTCCGATGGTCGGGTTCGAACTCTCCCCCCCCCCCCCCCCTCAAGCACAGAACCTCGGTGTTCTCGCCGTTCTAATATGGATGCATGTCTGAAAGGGCGGAATAAACCCGTGCAAACCAGCGACTGAGATCCTTGGTGTGTTATGCGCGTCGCGTAACAACAATTTAGTTATCAAAAGTTACCGCACGCATCTTCCGGGCAACATTGAAGAACCCGCCGTGGTTGTTTAGTGGCTATGGTGTTGCGCTGCAAAGCACGAGGTCGCGGGATCGAATCCCGGCCACGGTGGCCGCATAACGATGGGGGCGAAAACACCCGTGTACTCAGATTTAGGTGCACGTTAAAGAACCCCAGGTGGTCTAAGTTTCCGGAGTCCCCCACTACCCCATAATCAGAAAGTGGTTTTGGCACGTAAAACCACTTAATTTAATTGAAACAGTTAAGAAAGAAGTTAGATGAAATTGCGCCCTGATATGCAAAGTTTTGTTTTGCGTGCAACAATTGTAAAGCCACCTGCTGTTTGCACACGAGTTGCAGCGTCGCCCACATTTAGGGAACACACACTTCATTAGCACTCAAAAGCTCATAGCAGCTGGTTTTTAGCATAACGTCCAGAAAACATTCATTTTGCATTTATCGACATCATCATTAGGCGTCGTATAAGGCACATATGCCCCTCCCCACCAAAATAGAATAAATGTTGAAGCTATACTGGCTTCAATAGTAGTGAGATGTATTCCTCAAAAGTGCACGAGCCTGTACATTGCATTCTGAAATTGTCGCTGTTAAATCCTGTATAAGAGACTAAACGCACGCGCAAGGAACACAAAAGCTCCTGTAAAGCGTGCTTCACGTTGCACAACAATGTTTGAGAAGAGGCCTACTTTAGAGAAGCGGCTGACCAACTTCGGAAAAATGGGAAATACTTTGTCGTTTTTCTCAGCGCTTATCTGTGCATGACGCCATTGAGATAAAAATGAATGTAATAAAATACTGAGAGCTCGAAGTGAATTGGAGCTAACACACACACACACACTCCCCCCCCCCACACACACGCACGCACACACACACACGCGCACGCACGCACACACATACGCACACACACACGTACGCACGCACGCAAACTGTAACTAACCCAAAATGTTTTTGTTCGGTAGCTGACAGCGGAGTGTAGACATTTTAATTTGAATAACGTTTTTTTTACTGCGATAGTAACTATATGGACACTCCGGGCGCATTTTTTCAGTCGGCTTTGCCGTCGCCGTGATGTCTCGTATAAATTCCAAGTGCCATAACATCGCAACTGCGCGCCGTATGCTGTGGGTTCGAGTGACAGCGTGTGAGGGTCAGCCGAAAAGAATGGTGGCTTGATCTCGCGTGCGCAAAGGAGAAAATTTAGGAGTAAGCGCGGAGTTTTCCATCGCACGCGAGGCAGCTAGGGGCGGTGGGGGAAGGCGGTCTGCTCCTGCGACGGCTGAGCACAGCCGCGTGAGCCCCATCTTGACAGCCATGTGCGGTGAACACAGCGTCTAGGCGCGTCGAGGGTTGATAGCTTCGTTTGCACTGTGTTCTCGCCGCTTAGTTCGCGTTAAAACGAGAGGCAGCGGGAATGGCAATTCGCTCGCTGCAGCTGCCGCACTTCTTTACGAGAGTATTCTGGCAGCGAGTGTCCGCCGTGATCGAATGAGACGCGTTCGTGGTTGTGGGTGCGCACGTGACAACACGCTCGTTAATTTAGTTAGTAAGCGAATGTTTACAACTTTGCACGGCGTATAAAACTACTTTGATTACTTTCTATTGCTGTCTAATAATTTGCTATCGAAATCGATGATTCGGATTTTGGGCGAATCTGGGGCATTCTTTTTTGTTTCGTGATTTTATTTCGCCAGGTCATATGGGGAACCATCGTCTTAAAAAGGCTCAACGTCTCCTTATATCTTCTAATAAAAAAATGAAAACCGTCTTGACAACCGCTACAGAAAATATAAGCTTTGTACATACGTCATTTACTTCTCTTATATATTATCTTAGGCTCTGGTTCTTTTTAGTGTATGTCATAGCAGAAATATACTTTTTCCAATCTACTATATGATTGTCTTTGCGCTGAGCATTGAAACATCCCTTCATTAATCGCCTGCTACAGTGCAGTCTATTGACTGGCAATTCATTTTTTTTTTTTTTTTGTTGTCGTGAGAAGGCGCGCTCACCGCTCATGGCTTCTGTCGTCTGCTGCAGCTGCCGGTCTTTTTAGATTGGTAAGGACGCTGCGTATAAGCGCCGTGCTATAGTCGTGTTTCTATTGTCGCCCCTGATTTTTTCCTAGTTACATGGCAACCACGTTCGCAATCGCCTAATGTGAAGCGCCCTGGCCACTTTTTGCGGCGTCTGTCGGAAGGCATTCGAACGCACTACACGCGCGAGATATAGGAAATGAAGCGTTGAAGGCAGTTCAACACCGATGTCTTTCATAGCTATCCTAAACATGATAAACGTCGTAGCAAAAAACGGTTTTTTGAAGTACTTCCTCTTTTTCCTGTGACGAGGAAGCGCAGCAAATTGACCGTTATGTTTTCGACGTTGTCCGCCGGCTTTCTCCGGGTCTGTTCTTTCGTGTAGAATTTTGAAAGCGTAACCTTTACAAAGCACGTTACCATACACGCTTTTTTTTCTTGGGAAGGGTAGGCAAATAAAAACAGCTGGTAGGCAAAGAAAAACTCGCTTTAAAACAATCATGCCTTAGTATTGCGCAGTCACGGAAAGGCGTGAAACACAACACCTGTAAGCACACTCACTTACGCCGCCCATACATAAGTAGACGAAGAAGCTTTGGAAGCGTAGTCCGAACCAGGCTGACTTAAACCACATCTCGACCGGCAACCAAAGTATTGCAACACAAGCGGTGTCAAGGAGACTGTGGGTGTAGAGCGTTAACGAAAGAATAAATAACACGTGCTTACTATGGATATCGTCAGAGCGCAGACGAGCCAGACTCTTCATTCTGCTTTCGAAAGTTGACGTGCTGAAGTGATGCCGAGGTAAGCAAATGTGAAGAAAAATTCCAGGGTCTCTTCGCACCATTTTTTCTACGCTTTCTGCCCTTTCATCGCCTGGATGGAGTCTGTAAAGCGGGCATGCATAAAAAAAACTTCAACTTTTGTTGTCGTTAAAAGGGAATGGTGTAGCAGTACTCTCCATTGTTCGTTATTTCTCACCACGTTTTCCATTTCCCGATTTCCCACAGACACTCTGCTGCGACGACTTTCTTAAATGTTAACGGTCCTCGCCAGCTTTCGGGTTCTCATTGCCTGATGACCTCGGGAATTCCTCAAAGATCCACATTATTTCTTGTATAGGACGCCACACAAGCGAAAAGACGGGACGCTGCCACCTTTGATTCTGACAGTTGGGGGTGGGGAGCGCTCGAAAAAAGAAAAGAAAGGAAATGAAATCGGTGCTTTTTAACAATGCCGACTTGAACCCAAAAGTATCGCGAGTGAAAGACGTCCTCATAGAGGACGAGTTTTAAAAGCAGCTTTAAAAATCGTTTTCGCTATGTCCTTTGTGATGTTTAAGGATCGCTGAGAATTACCTCCGTGCTGAAAATTTGTCACTTGCCTCTCTCCTAGCGCCTCGTTCGCATAAAATGGTCTGACGCAATTCTACGAACACTGCGCAAAGCGGCGACGGCGCTTCATATAAAACTTCGTGGATGTTAGTGTTGCGACACCAGTCAAAGAATGGAAATGCTATAATAACTGTGACTATAGTCGGGTGCTTAGCATCTGACGATAACGTTACGCAGTATTTGTAATTCAACATTTCTTTCTTTTTAAGCTGCGGTAAGCAAATACAGTTGAAAAGCATTCGTAACGAAGTGCTTGGGCATCCGAAATCATTCGTTATACAAGTCACTTCGTTGTAGAGGTCGCGCACCGCACAGCTCACAATAGAACCGGGACAGAATTGTTCCTTTGTTATACAGATTATTTCTTTGTAGAGGTGTTCGTTCAAGAGGCGATCGGCTGTATGAGCTCGGAAGCTGACTACCTCTGCAACGTCGCGTGGCATAACGTTCGACCATATTCATGTTAACTTATGGGAATAGATAAATACCTGATACTCGCCCCAGGCAGGCGATAAGTGTGCGTGTAGGTAATGGAGGGGGGAGGGAGGCAGTCGACTGGTGTTTGGTTTTGTAGTATGGAAGCTATGTTTTATTGAGACATATGGAAGGACCTCGCGTATATTGTACACAGGTATAAGGATGGGTATATCTACGCCTCTGATTACACGGCCTCTGAGATCAGTCCGGCAGTTTTCGGTTGGAACCAAGAACGAATGCTAGTGGCCGTCCTGTACAGTGCTCAGTGATTTAAACGCTTTTTTTTCGCGCAACTGTGGAGCGCTGGGCAGTCACAGTGTTACATGAAGTGGTATATATAACTGAGATAGCTGGATTTCGAGCTAACAACTGTTCTTTCTTTTTCGTTTTCATTGCCACTGTGATGTCATCTGAGACGATGTTAAAGACAGCTTGCCAAATTCCGAACGTTACTGCTTAGCGAAGTAAAAACTGCTTCCAATCGCCCATACACCATGTACTTCATGTAACACCAAGCCTGAACTCTTGAGATTATATTGTGTCCCAGTGTATGAAGGCGGTCTTTTATTTTTAGATTATACGCCGTTGTTATATGTTATGTTGTCAGGCTCTATGCTTATAAATGTTATTGGTTATGATAGAGGGTTATAGATAGAGATATTACTAATTAACTTTTGAGCAGTTACTTTGCGGGTCAATGATTTCGAAACACACACACACACACACACACACACGCACACGCACACACACACGCACGCACGCACACACACACACACACACACACGCGCACGCACACACACACACACACACACACACACACACACACACACACACACACACACACACACACACACACACACACACACACGCGCGCGCGCGCGCGCACGCACGCACGCACGCACGCACGCACGCACGCACACACACACACACACACACGCGCGCACGCACGCACGCACGCACGCACACACGCGCGCACACGCACACGCGCGCACACACGCACGCACGCACACGCGCGCACACACACACACACACACGCACGCACGCACGCACACACACACACACACACACACACACACACACACACACACACACACTGTGTGTTAGCATAAAAATGCTCCAATATGCAGATTAGCAAGCAGGCACTTACATATACGCCAGCAGAATTATCTGCATTTCGTCGAAGAGATTTCTCTCTCTCTCTCTTCTATTTTTTTTTTTCGTCGTTAAGATGAGAAAGCGCATTATGAAAGGCTTTTTTTTTCATTGTGTTTTTTCGGTGCGGTAAACGAAACCAAGGCGACTGATTCGGTTGATTTGTGTTTATTGGGCAGTTAAACAATTAGTTTTTTTTTCTTTCAGAAAAACAAAAGAAAATATACGAAACGCAGCCGGCTCTTTATTTACCCATGCAGGACATTAGCGAACGCACTCCGACATTATTAACGAGTCGGCTTAGCTTACGGCGTGTCGTTTGTTTTCGAGGGCAGTGCCAGAAACACGCGGCCAGCAGCGATAATGAACATAGCCATCGACTATCCAGAAAACTGCAAAAGGCTGATCCGAATTATGCAATGGGGTAGCAGACAGTCATTGTCTGCGTTGCCGCGATGTTCATCACCCTGGTACTGTGGCAGTGCTAGCCAAGCTGCTGAAGCAAAGTTCATAGTTAAAATATTTATGGCTACGACGATGGTATTTTCATGAAGACGGGATTCAGAGCGCCTGTGTTCTGAGAGTTTGACGCGCGCTCCCTTGTCTAGCAGCCCTTTCACTTTAAATAACTTTCCCGCGCTACTTCTCTCGCCAGTTGACGTATGTGTTTTTAGTGTCCTTTCGTTCACCGTACTCCGCTGGGCAGTGTCGTTAACACAAATTTCATATTTTGTTAAGTTCCATATGTCTACCTCAAGCAATCTTTCTTCTTTTTCTTCAGTTTCTTGTTCTGATAGTAAGCTGACGCGTCATGACGATGCAAGTTCAGCTCCCCACATTTGTGCTAGGATACCTTTAAATCAAGTAGCCCTTCTCATTTCAAGCGATGGCCTTGCACTTGCGCGCTGTTCGTCTCTCTGTTCGATCGTAATCGACTGTTCCTACGACGGCTGTGCCGCAGCGCGGTCAAGGCACTTCTCTTCCGTGAGCTCAAATATATTTTTTCCAGCTCGTAAAATAGCTGCTAATCGGGTCGGAGCGCGCAAATATATCTCTAGCCATGAGAAGGAGAGGCATCGAACTGCTTATTTTTTCGTAGCCCTAATTGGCAGTAGTGATTGCGATATAGGACGAGTGTCGCAACCTGTCATTTGTTTTAAACGCATTTGAATTGCATAAACCCTCGTGAATGAAGGGATAGAGTTCCATTGCCTCTTCTATAATAATAATAATAATAATAATAATAATAATAATAATAATAATAATAATAATAATAATAATAATAATAATAATAATAATAATAATCACTACCATTACCACTCTCATCGTCTTCTTCGTTTTTCTTCCTCCTCCTTTTCTACCTTGTTGCAATCAACTGTCCGGCAATAGCGGTCACTTCCTGCATATATACTTGTGGCGGCCACACTGTCAGCTCATGCGTGGCCATGGTCAGACCCCTCTGAGAATCTCAGCGCCGTGTGTTTCTGCCGGTGTCTGTCATTTTCCTCCGTAGCGTATGCGCCGAATCATCCCTCTTCTTTTCCTTCTTATGTATTTATTTTTTATTTTAGTATTCTCTCTCTCTCTTACCTCATATCTCTCTCTCTTTCTCTTTTGCACACTGAAGCCAGGGCAACATGCGTGGGCCAGCGCGCTTGGAAATCTACTCCATCAACGAGACAAGATGGCGCTGCTCCTGCGTACACTTACAACATGGCGTCGGAGACCACGCCTACTCCACGAAGCGCCTGTAATGAGACCTCGAATAGACCGCTCACCTGGGTGTGTGCGGATTAGCGCTGATCCGTGGCGGCGGTGTGATCGATCCGGCCGATTCTCGCACCTACGCGCGGATCTTCGCTCCCAAGCCTTTCCTGGACTAGTTTACGTCGACTTAGTGTACGGAGATCGAAGCGCAGAGAACAGGGCTTGCTAGTCAACAACTCGATTAACAAAGGAATGCAAGAGCTCCGTTAACAGGGGACCCGTCTTCCTGTCTACTAAGAAATCCGCCTGTATATAGTCCGATCGATGCGCGCAACTTTCGGAAAGTTTGTGTTGCCTGGGTATTACGTGTATTGGGGGTGCCTTAGTTTGTATCTCGCCTGTGCCTCCTCTAACAATCCCTTGGTCTTACCCCTTCCTATAGGCTTCGACGGAACGAGCTTAACTAACGCTCTATGGTCCCATTGGCGGCGCAGGTGAGTGCTACGGTTATTTGCAGTTTCGGTGGATATACTTTCGCGTCTGTTCAAGTCAGCTGCAGCGAAGGGAAGCCGAGAGCTGGGCTTTTGACCTGTTTTGAATGCGGTGATAAGTGCGCGACCTGCACCCGGTGCAGTGTGAAAAGTTCTTGTTTAGACATAGTGACTATGCGTACGCGCGTTCTCGCTTGCACTTACGTTTTGTTTTTATTACCTCACTATTTAGCCGATCCGTCATTGCTACGTATTGTTTACCCGAGCGAAAAACATTAGTAAACGTCCCGCATGATGCCAGCGCCTCCTCCTGCAAAAAAAGTAATAAAATAAAAGAAATAAGAAGGCGTTTCCCATATCTGCTTGATGTGCGGTGAAGTTGTTACTGCGGATGGCGAACCCGCGATGCGATAGCTGTTTAATTAATCAAGACCCAACCGGTCGCGGCTGTTACGCTGCGAGGATCTCTCTAACAGCACAGCTGGATGTCGACTGTTGTGGAGTCGACTGTTATCCTCCTCCAATCTCACTCTGCTGACATAACGTTTGCGTGCATTTTGGACATGTCGCGACCTTCTGAATCTCTTCATGCCGCAATCTATTATCTTAGGCGTACAAAAGCGTGCTACATCGTCCGACGCAATCTATTGACTCTTATCCACCTATCGGGTTCCCGCCAGATCAAACAACCTAATCAGTTTGAGAAACCTAAGCAACATTTCGTTGGGTCAGTCCCAGAGAGGAAACCCGCCTGGAAACCTCTGGTGTTGCAGACCCCTACTCCTGCTGCGGTGCAGTTCAGCTACCTGCGTCAAGTCAGACGTACCCTCGTGAAAACTAAAAAAGAACAGTTTATGGATCGTCTATAGACGTCTTGTTGACTGATTTGCCTTCTTACAGGCTTGACCCTTTTGCTATGTGATGCCCGTAAACTGTCCGCAAAGAACAGGCGTTGACAAATATATATTTCAATGCGAAATATTCCTGCCCTAGTGCGCCACCCCCCCCCCCCCTCTTCTTTTTTTTTTTTTTTTTTTTTTGCTGGTAGGAGTGCAGGTTACCTCGCCATTTTGTTAGGCCGATCGCCGGTGATTGCGCAGCCTTTCTCGCTGTTTTCGATGCCTGATTCCCGCGATAGCACAATCTAAAATTATGTGCCGCAGGTGTGTCTGGATTCGTGCGCTGGGGCCACTGGGCATGTTCTACTGGGTATGGGCCACTGTTTTAGTTTGTTTTCAATCTCCCATCTTGTCATTAGAAACACTATGTCTTACTTCAAGCGAGGAGGCGTTGCACATTCTTTTAAAACCTTATCGGTTTCTCACATTTTTGTTGCCTTCATTGCACGAGATGAAATCGCTCTACACTAGTTTGTCGCCTACAAATTATCCGCTCGGCAGAAGTTTAACTGCATAATATTGCTTGATGTATTCAGAGGTGTAAATATTTTTTTCTTTCCATTCATTCTCCACCTTATTTTTAATCACTTTTTTTTCGGATGAATACCATACTTAGCAATACATACGAAAATCAGTCTATTTTCATTCTGGTAGTCGCATTCAGCTCGATCGACTGGCAATTTTTTTTTATTTTTTGAAACTTAGTTTGTGCTTCAGGCTAAAAAATTATGGGGTTTCACATGCCAAAACCACGATCTGATTATGAGGCATGCCGTAGTGGGGGACTCCGGAATAAATTGGACCACCTTGGGCTCTTTACCACGGACCTAAATCTAAGTGCACGGGTGTTTTCGTATTTCGCCCCCATCGAAATGCGGTTGCCGTGGTCGGGATTCGATCCCGCGACCTCGTGCTTAGCAGCCTATCACCGCGGCCACTATGCAACCACGGTGGTTAATTTGTCCTCTAGGATTGCTTACGCTGGAGCTGTATTGTCTACTTGTCGCATTCGGAGACGACATTTTTTCTGAGCGCTGATTGGCGAACGTCAACGTTCGGGTATGCGACTATTTTTAATTGCCGTTAAATTAGTGTTATTTTGCTACCAAGCTATTTTGACGGCAATTTAGAGCGACTACTGGTTAACCTCCTTGCATTTCTATGCGTATTTTCTTCTTAAGAATTTGTTTTAAAGGAAGACCGTCGCTTTAGTGAGGCGTTGCGCTGGACATTAGGTCACACAGTAGCTGAAGTATTCGCGAATGTCCTTTAACTATGTCCTTGATTGATCACACACAGGAACATGAAAGGCTGTTGCTTTTATCAGAACCTAAGGAAGGTTTGAAGCAGTCGCTTGCAACCCATGGGACTCTCATTTCGCTATATTCGGCCCACAAGAATGTTTTGCGAGGACGTACAGCATCGCATGTGTACACTTAGCACTAAATTTATATGTTGTTTCTGTAATATTTATGTCTGTTTGCAGAGGGTCATGATAAGTTATTCTCCGGCCCGGAATTCCGAGGAGGTAGAAAGTTTGGCTTGTAGGGAACTCATGGCCAAGGAGGGATTAAAACGTTCACGGCTATAGACGTATACAGTGTAAGAACGTGAGGCGGAGAGACGATGACCAATGAAATGCCATAGCATAAAAGCCCTACTCATAGGGCTAAAATTACAACTGTTTACTCCTGGATGCAGAGTGAAATCGCAATTAAGCATTATTCAGAGAGCCGTAAGCACAGTGCCGATGTAGTACGAGCGCTAAAACGCTATGGTATTAGAAAACTAGTCACAACAGAGAGAACAAAGCGATACCAAGCCGCCGACACTTCCCGAATGGTTACATAGACTGCTTAGTCAGAATTTAGTGTTGTTTACCGGTTAGCGTAACACGGCAAAATGATCCTCGCCGCACATTCTTTTTTCTACGCATGCTGTGTTTTGAATATGCATCGTGAAAATTTCAGGGAAGTTTAAAGGTGGGAAATATTTTTTTCTGGCTTGTCACGCTGTGTCCGCGATGAACATAGAGAAATTTTGTTAAGTCTCACTAAAACACTTTCTTTTCCTTTGCTCGGAAACGCGAGTATATGTCGCTGTAAAGTCTTTTTTTTTTTTTCTGCGCAGAGTCCGTCTTCCATATTAGCGACTCCCGGCTCAAGTCCGTCGTTTTCTCTCTCACATCCGCGCGCAGTTTTGAGCTTCGACGCTAATCGCATGAAGTGGCCGCTGGCTAAAAGCCTTGGCTCACATATATACGTCTCTTCTTTATGCTCTCATTCTTCTGTTGATCTTGAAGCTTAGCTTCGTTCGACGCCACGCCGAAGTCTTTCCGGAAAAATATTATTTCAAAAAGCCGCGGGCGATACGTTTTCTTCTTTATTCTTTTGTTCAAGAAGACTCGTCGCGAAACAAACGTAACGGAACGTCCAGCAGCGATGCGCCAGCGAACGAAGTAAAGCGACTCTGTTTACATCCACTTGAATGGCTCGGCTTTAAGCCATGACGATGACGACGACGCAGATATCGGTGGCAGATCGAAGAAAAGAGAAAATTGACGAGCGGGCAGCTCGCCCAGGGTGGAGCGGAAAGCGAAGCTGCTGACACTAAAAAGGCAGGGGCATGCACGTGCCCTATAACAAGGCACGGTATCTCGGCCGTGCTGGAGGAAGTTTGGGATTATAAATTTGCTAGCTGATTAGCTTGATCGCTATACGCCCCCGTTCAAGGGCGCTCGGCCACCAGATTTCTGTAGCTGCGCCCGGAGTAAAGCTCCTTAAGACGGCCCGAAACCTTGCTGGGACTCGCATAATTTTGACTCTTCACGTTTCTCGTTTTTTTTTTTTTTTTTTCGTGGACCCAATCATTTTCTCCGACGCTCGCTGAAGAAGCGGGCGGTGTTGCTTTATTGAAGTGGAGATTGCGATCGCCGTGATTTGGAATAAAGATAAGGATTGGGGCCTTAGGGGACGAGAGGGGGGTTAGGGGGCGAGGGGAGGTGACGAGAGCATGTGGAACATATAGGGTGATGAGAACGTGTATAGCTTCCTCGGTACTGCGATGATTCTTCTTTCTTACTTATTCGTCAGGATTCGAATGAGATCGCTAATAATCATTTCCCGAGCTGAATCCAAATCGCGAAATATGTATAAACTAAGGGAGCGGGATGTTTATCGGTACTTGTTTGCCGATATTCCGATTCGATCGCTGAGTCCCCGTGCTCGGGCCATGTAATCAAGATAAAGGAGGCAGCAGGCAGCTCGCGAGATTCGAAGCAGTCGATATGCGAAGCGCGGAATTCGAGCCCTGGGTACGGCTGGGAGGATAAAGATGTCCTTTCGAGTAAAGCTCATTTGCGCCGAACAGGAAGTTTCTTGTTCCGTAATTCCTCTTGTCGTATCGCTGTGCCAAATAGATAAGAAAGAAAACGGGAAAAAACGCTGAGTTTGCGCTTGTAAGAGGCAGGCGTGTTTCCGGATATTCACTAATCCGCATGAAAAGAGCACACGATGTTCAATATTTTTTCAAGCAACGTAGGTGTGGGCTGCTGTGCTCAAGAAAGCTTCAATAATTACTACGTTTTTAATTAAGGGAAGCTGTTTAAATATCCTAGTTTTGTTATAGTGCACTTGCGTTTGTTGAAGACGCAGTAAATCGAAAAGCTAGGCTAAGCTGTATTAGTAGATCACCGTTCTACAGTACCAAAGAAGAATCCCTTACCGCAAGAAAGAGGCGTGGTAAGAGAGAAAGAGCGAGAGAACAAAAAGCAGTTTCTGACGTCGCCTCGAAGTTCCTGCACGATCACGCCGTGACGTCAGAGAGTTTGAGCGTGTCTGCTCGAGCCCAGGTAATCTTATATCGGAAAAGGGTGACTGTATCGTATTCTAAAAAAATTAGAAAGCCACAGACTGAACTTACCAAGTTTCAGAACATTTGCTGAGGCACGCGGCGAAAATACGAAAATAAATACTTCGAAATCTGTCACCTCACACTGACGTAGCGCTGCTGGGTTAGCGGCAGGAAATAAAAAAAATGATGCTTTGAATATCATTTTCTCTTTCAAAAATCATCATATTACGGCGAAATAAATGGAAATCAAATTGCAAAAGACCATTTAATCAAACCAAACTAATTTTGCGCTTCTCTTTTGACGCGTACGTCATCTTTCAGACCTGTATGATTGGACGGGGAGTATCAGGGAAAGTGTTACGCGGTGCAGAAACACGTAGCTAAAACAATTCTTAAGCAGTCGCGATCTGAAAACAAGGAGCTCACGATATGAACTTTTCTGGAAATAATGTTGAGTTCCTGTCGTTTCTTCCATTAAAAGCTGTCACACAATTCAAAAAAAGATTGCTCAGCGTTCGAACGTGCAAGTTCTTTTCGGCACCAAAAAGGCTGGCAACGCTACGTAAGGTGGCCGATCCAATCGCCACTCACAAGCTACCGTGAAAGAAAAAAAAACATAATTTTGTTGAACGTGTAAAGTGCGTCGTCTATACTCCATACCGTTTTCATGCTGTACATATAACGTAGGTCAAAAGGGACGTTGCTTTAATTCGGACGTTGCTTTAATTTAAAGAGATATTCTGGTGCTTAACTTGGTGTTCATCGTAATTAGTGCGGGTCCACTCCTGTTATGTTTAAAGCCAAAGTGCAGCTAACACGAGAGGCAATCGAAGCAGCTAATTTGTTTATTTATGTAGGTAGTACCCTCCGGACCAAAGGCATTATGGGAGGGAGTAGTTATATCATTTTAATGGCGTACTAACATGGTAATATAAAAAAAAAAATTGTATATTTATATACAATAAAAAGTTAAGTTATATTATTTCAATATACGAGGTCGCGGGATTGAATGCCGGATGCGGCAGCCACATTTCGATGGGGGCAAAATGCGAAAACACCCGTGTGTACTTAGATTTAGGCGCACGTTAAAAAACCCCAGGTGGTCCAAATTTCCGGAGTTCCCCACTACGGCGTGCCTCATAATCATATCATGGTTTTCGCATGTAAAAACCCCATAATATAATTTTTCATTACTTCAATATGCAAGTTTGCCTAGTACAGAACTAGAGTCCTGATTATCGGTGATAGCGACTGCAGGTTCAGCAGGGTGGTCCTAGAGCGATGTTCTGGGGATGAACGATTCAGAGCATGTTTTGGTTTGACAAGACATACCCCAAGATGTTCAAAGTGGGAGCACTGCTTCCCTATAATTATCCGGCCGGGATTCGAACCGGTCTCCTCGGGCCTATATCGTCAAAATGTGACGGCTGCCGGGAAGAGCCCAAGGCGAGGAAAAAGAGTCAACCAATTTGGCAGGATATTGTGCTTCCGGCCGGAAGGTGGCCCACGATGACACGTGACCTACCTGTGAAATGTGTGCCGCGTCATTCAGCACTTCCGAGCTGCGCAGACCTAGACTGTAAATAATGACGCGTCAGTGCGAGCTCTCTGAGGGGACCTGCGCTTCCTGTTGGCATTCCGAGCATCTTGGCGCTCCAAAGCCTTGCGGCTTCCGTGCATTACGCGCGTCTATACGCCGTTTCCGTATAATTTGTTGTTTTTCCGAGAAAGATAGGTGGATAGGCAACCTCGTACTGGTCCAGAAATGGTTGATACATTAAGTAGATAGGCTCGCTGGTGTGACATCAGTCGGGAAGGCCGAGCACTGCAGGACGACGACAGCTTGATAGACCCGATGTGTACGGCACCCACTTCGACCGGCGCCATTATGTTTCCGTTGCGCTAGCCTCTCTCATTAGCGTTGAAACCCTAAAATAGCCCCTTCAAGCACCACGTGCACAATTGCGCGCGACACGATTGTGGAACAAAAGGAAAAGGACTAATGACACTAATGATGTTCAAGACGTGGTGCATACGTCTTAAAACACTTTCATTTCGACATGTGCTGCAGGTTATAATAATATCTGCGAAGTTTTTTACTAAAACGAGCTGGAACGTAAAGAGCTGGTTGTTTGTCTCGATGTCGATGTGTCGACATCTAGGTGGTTTTGTTTTTTCATTGTTTTTCACAATGTTTTTTTTGAGGCTTATACTTTAAGTGGCTGGATGGGTGCTTTGCAGGCGTGCCAAACTTGAAATAGTTGATTACGTCATATCTGACGCTCCTGTAGAGCAGATAATTCTCGCGTTGATGTTGCATTTTGTAAACTTGACAAAACTCTCTGAATAACTGCAAATTTTTATTCCTTCTCTGCAGATGTATGCTATTCATTGCTCCGAAAATGCCTGAAATACTGTGAAACTAAAATTTATTTGACAGAATCAATCAGTGCCTGAAGTAGATAGATTCAAAGTCCGCGACGTCGCTTACGCAGTAGACATGCGCTGTGCCTATCACGGAATGCTGACGCCAAGCCCTTGCATTTGCTACTGTATAAACGCTATGCTAAAACTCTCTATTATGAACGAGTATGCGACAGTTCTGTTTGTGTTTGACGACCTTAGCCGATGAGTTCGTTAAAGCGTGACGGGTAAATTTTTGAAGCCCGTAATGAATTAGCAATGTTGCAGGGAGCCTCGGCAGAGCTTACGGGTGACAGCATTCGAGAAAAGGCGTAGCATATTGCTAGCGCACCCAGTGTGCGCATGCTAACGGGCTCGCGTACAACCTTAGCACCTGTAATTAATCAACAATTTTGCAATTAACTTTCCTAGACGGACTGGAAGTTGCGGCAGCGTCTGACGCTATTTTGGTATGTAGTTATTCTGAATTGCCATATACCGGCTTAAGTTTTTTTTTTTTTCAATTCTATATATTTTGTCACAAGACGTACTCAGGAAAAAAAAATCGGCGGATTCTACATACATGTGAGAATCGGTTATAAGCACAGCGTTTCTTGTTTAATTTTTACGTACATGTTACGGAAACATAACGCTAATGACGAAAAGGTTCGCGCAAAATAACGCAAATGCAATGCATTGTTTATGCAAGTATGGCACACACCCAGAAGCACATACCCAATGGCAGGTACCAGCGATCCAAGCTGTGTACTCGGTAAGCGGGCGGCAACCAGTTTCCCATACCCGGTGGCCGAAAGCGTTTATCTGGGCACATACCAGCAATACATACCCAGTGAGACGTACCCAGTGGACCAAATTGCTGGGTATTCGACAAGACAGCAGCAACCAGTTGCACATACCCAGTTCCCGAAAGTGTTTATGTGTGCATACCCAGTGGAACGTACCCAGTGGACCAAACTGCAGTGTACTCCGCTAGACAGCAGCAGCCAGCTTCACATACCCAGTGGCCGAAAATATTACCTGGGCACATACCCTGCAACACATACGCTGTGGAACATACCCAGTGGACCAAACTGCTGGGTACTCGACAAGACAGCAGCAACCAGTTCTGCATACACAGTTCCCGTAAGTGTTTATGTGGGCAAATACCCAGTGGAACGTACCCAGTGGAACATACCCAGTGGACCAAACTGCTGGGTACTCGACAATACAGCAGCAACCAGTTGCACATACCCAGTTCGCGAAAGTGTTTATGTGGGCAAATACCCAGTGGAACGTACCCAGTGGACCAAACTGCTGTGTACTCCGCAAGACAGCAGCAGCCAGCTGCACATACTCAGTGGCCGAAAATATTACCTAAGCACATACCCAGCAACACATGCCCTGTGGAACATACCCAGTGGACCAAATTGCTGGGTACTCGACAATACAGCAGCAACCAGTTGCACATACCCAGTTCGCGAAAGTGTTTATGTGGGCAAAGACCCAGTGGAACGTACCCAGTGGACCAAACTGCTGTGTACTCCGCAAGACAGCAGCAGCCAGCTGCACATACCCAGTGGCCGAAAATATTACCTAAGCACATACCCAGCAACACATGCCCTGTGGAACATACCCAGTGGACCAAATTGCTGGGTACTCGACAATACAGCAGCAACCAGTTGCACATACCCAGTTCCCGAAAGTGTTTATGTGAAAAAATACCCAGTGGAACGTACCCAGTCGACCAAACTGCTGTATACTCCGCAAGACAGCAGCAGCCAGCTGCACATACCCAGTGGCCGAAAATATTACCTGAGCACATACCCAGCAACGCATGCCCTGTGTAACATACCCAATGGACCAAATTGCTGGGTACTCGGTAAGACAGCAGCAGCCAGTTGCACATACTCAGTGGCTGAAAGCGTTTATCTGGGCAAATACCTAGTGGCGCATACCTAGTGGATGAAATTGTTGTGCAATCTGTAAGACAGCAGCAGCCGGTTGTACGTACCCAGTACCCGGAACTCTCCTGTCCTCGCCGAATGGTCACAACTGCATGAGCGACACTACCTTTACCCGAGCAGTCTTGACAGGACAGTCTCAGCCCTTCTCGCCGAGCAATAAGACACCGCCACCACTCATTCCAAGAGCGGTGGCTGATCTCTGAGCCGGGAAACCGAAACAAGGGTTTCCGCGCCTAAATTAACGCTTCCGCCACGACAGGTGGTCTAACGAGTTCTGGGCGATCGCCCCTGTGAATGAGACAAACTAGAAGCAAGGAAAATACAAACGCGACGATAAAATTAAAAAAAGAAAGAAAAGAAAAGTTGACAATGCTTCCCTTCGCCGCCGTTGATCGGTGAAGATCAATCCTTCAAAAAAAAAAAAAAAGAAACCGAACAAGAGTAATTTCAAAGCGAAGGAGTGTTTTAACAAACTAATGGTGTCTTGCTGACTGGCTGATGATTTCCTCTGGTTCAATTGAAAGCTCTGGGCGGGGGGGGGGGGGGGGGGGGGGGGTATGCACTGACCCCTGGGCACGTGGAAATCGTCAATTCGAGCAGCAATCCCTCCTGGTTTTAATTACGGGAAGTGTCACACGCAGGACAAGAAGTGGTCTTCGCCGCGATTGCGGACACTGCCGCTCAAAATACGATCGCGGGATTTAATTTATACCCGGCCATAGGGGCCGGCGTTGACTTCCGGTATTCGTGGCTGCTGGAGTGTAGGAAAGACCACCTCGCAAAAGCGCGACTATTTAAAAAAAATACAAGAAACGGCAATATTTAAGACTGTTCGTTCGGCTTGTTCAAAACGGTGCTTCATTTCGACGCTGACAACCGTTTCCCTATTCAAATCCACGCGTGTGTGAAGCGCAGAAATGCATTCGTTAGACAAATGGTGAACCGAGTGTAATTAAATATATGGTGAACTTGAGAGACATCGGCTGCAACCTATCGATTGCGTGAAGTATAGGCTTTCTTTTTATTTATACCTTCAGGATGTTCACACGTATTGCAGTAAATAGTAAACTAAAGAAAATTTTGAAGCGCGAAATTCATGATACGGAAGTGCGCACCGAAAACAAATATCACGATGCCGTTAACTGCATCTGTTATGCAGCCTCTTAAAGCGTACAAAATACTAATACATTAGTTTGCAACTCACGTCATATTTGTTAAAAATGATTAATTGGGTTGGACGAAAGTGGGGAGGAAGGGTAGGTGTTCGCCAAAGTACTATGCATGAACTATATATATATATATATATATATATATATATATATATATATATATATATATATATATATATATATATATATATATATATATATATATATATATATATATATATATAGTGTATGATATGCTATTTTTGTCTGCTTTAGGTGTCCCAGTGTAGATGCAGTTTACGTGATTGCGATATCGCTTTTTACTAGTGCAGCAGTTAGTTAATTTCTGTAAAATAAACTCGATGAGCACGATTGTCTTCATTTTCATGCTGCAGAACGTGTAATCTTATGCAGTGTACATGATTGTGCACGGGGCAGGTCGCACAAGGGCGGATGCAGCGGGTTGAGCTCCGCGCAACTTCCACGCGAGCTTTGCACTGCCCACTCGAATTCGATGGACTACATATAGCCTGCAAACCAAAGTCTTTCTTTTTCTTCTGTTTACCTCTACCGACCGCAGCACGACGTAACTCTCGTGTGTTTCCTATGACATGCAGCAGCATTTATGAATGCCTGCTAATTTCCAGTTGGAATGGCCCGTTACTCACTGGCCGCGACGTTTGTGAGTTCATAGAGACGATTGCATATACCTTGTCTGTGAAAGTTTCGTTTCAATGCGCAAGGAACGGCGCTTTGTATCACGGTCGACGAACTCCACGCTCGTCCTCATAACTGAAAGCACACTTCTCCAGAGTAACAAACCGGATGTGCGTCTGTTTATCCTCCCTGCCTTTCCTTTCCTTTGCTCTCTCTCTCTCTCTCTCTCTCTCTCTTAGCCCCTGGTCTTAGCCAATGTCCACCCGAGTAGCTTAAGAAGCACTAGTGTACACTCAGAAAGTGCCGGGACCTGTGGAAGACGGATCGTTTTTAGGCGCCTCTCGCGATTGTACGGACAGATGTCTTGCATATATTCGTTTCCTTTCTTTTCGTCTTTTCTACCATTTCTCCTTCCACTTTTTACGGAATGGCCAACCGGAACGTTACTGTGGTTAACTTTTCTGCCTTTCATTTAGCATTTCTTTTCTCGCTCTCTTTCTCGCTTTGACAGAAGTTTTGCAAGATTCGCGTGACCTTCTAAGTGGTGATTTCGCGTAAACTATAAATTGATGCCTGGCAGATTTTCTTTCATTGGACACTTTATTTGGAGCTTTACGCGTTGCGATATTCATCCTCTGTGCAGAGTGAGGAAGTCGTATACTTGAGGTTTTATGTCTTTGTAAAATGATTATATTTACCATTTTCGAGTCATTTCGGTTGAATACTTTAGGTTCTGAATGTATAAGATCTCCAGACCATAATTTTTTTTTTTAATGCACGTGACCTAGTAGAGATATTGATTGATAATTAGACTCTAGAACCTCTAATACACTATACAAATACATACAAAGTGGATGGCGGAAGAAGGAAAAGGGAAACGGGGCAATTACTAGAGCATCTCGCGCGCTTAACGAAGGATAAATGGATGGATGTTATTTAGCGTCCCCTTTGGAACGGGGATGGGTTGCACCACCAAACTCTTGCTATTATACTGCCTAATGTCCTACCTAGGTTAAACAAGAAAAGAAAAAAAAACGTAGAAGACCGGGGTTTGACTCCCTCTGGTAGCAATTTGCCTTTACGTCCGCTTTCATTTGCCTTATTATTTATACTTTTAAATAAACAAAATTAATTTCCCCTACGCCTTCGTTGGTTTTATTTGTCTGTTGGATTCATGAAGTTGTAGTGAATAAAAAAAAGGTCGCTACGTTCTCCCAGTTCTTCTTGCTGAGTAAGTAGCAGGGAGCACTAGTTTTATCATTATACGTATTACCGTTTACGGGAAAGCGGAATACCAGTGACGTAGACGGTGAGCACTTCTGACGGCAGCGCCATCATGTGGCGCTTAGTTCAACCAGAGTGTGGGCACTATTTCGATGACGGGCTTTGTGCTACTTATCTCCTGGCCGAAAAGTTCGCTTAAAGCTTAAACTTTCTGATGTCTTCGCTAGAACAATTGGCCCCGGAGCATTCTGACCGTCCTATTTCTCCGCTCATAAGATGTGTGCGTAGTGGAGGCCGACATCGTGGGTGACGACAGTTACTGGTCTCTTCTTAGCCGCGCAGTATATAAACAGCAATTTAGCTTTGTATTACATGTCAACTGCAAGGAGAGTTCACATTGGCTAAACTAGTTAGGAATCACTCGTATATGCTAATGAAGCAACCGCGGCAAATCTGCAGGGCTGTCAATTCCTTTATTTTTTTATTATCAGCCTCCTTTAAGAAGCAGGAAAGCAGACGACGCGTACACTAGGTCTGTTGGCAGATATTACGCACGTTCCAGCACGTCACCTACGAAATTTTCCAAGGCGTAGGCGCCCCTAATCTCGAAGGTCATGCCGAGGAGTCGCGCTGGTTGTCAACGTTCTGCATCATGCGTCACTTCAAGCGAATGGTAAAGCGGCTTTTTTTTTTCAGTTTTATTATGCAGAACTTCTACTTTTGCGGTCCTCTTGTGATGCGCCCACTCGCATTTCAAGGAAGAAAATTTCCCCGGAGGCTGACTCTTTGCCTACACTATCTGAAGCTAAGCTTCTTACGCGGCCCAGAATTTCTTTACTCCTGGCCTTTCAACATTACAAAAAAATAACAACATAAGAAGTAAGCGAGAGAACGAACACGCGTTCATGCATAATTTGCGGAAGATTCGAACCAGCGCGCTGCGGTGTTACAGCAGATGCAATGTACACAACGACAGATAATGCATTCGCACGAGAGCTGTCAAAAAATTAAGAAAGAAAAGCTTATGATACTACGTTTTCATTTCAAATCGAAGTCGAGTACGACGCGTTCTTTCTTCGAGGCTTTTTTTATTTTTGCTCTACCGACGTGCATCGTGTAAGATAGCCTATGATTAAAAGAGGCCCCCAACAACAGCCGCCTTCGCCATTCGCCGCTTCGTGCTCCATCGTAATGTTGCCTTTTCACATGCATGCGTCATGGCACGGCTGGTTGCGTCATCAAATATGAAAGCCTTAATACAGGTCTTCAAGAATGAGCGAGCGGAACCGCGCTTCCAGGCGTTTCTGTAGCGCTCGTCCTGTCTGGTCCGCCTTCCTTGCGTCTTCATTTTTTTGCGCTTTAAGTCAAGTGTGAATTCTTACAAACTCGCCCAAACTTCAGTTCTTGTAACTTTTCCAGATTGCAAAAAAATTGTTGCAGGAATGTCGGCGCAATAATGGCAACGTCGCAGTATGTTTCGTAATTTCGACAAACGGTCGGCTGGAGTTACATAATGTTTCTTTATGCTTTCGTGAACGTCGCCAATGTACGAGTGGGTGCCGATAAGTATTGAGCCTTACCCATGAAAAAAACATGTCCTAGGTAGCTGTGAATTCCGGGTACATTGGCCAATTTGTCTACATTCAGTGGTGCGAAAATTGGATACGTATGTTTTATGTTTATTTTTTCTCTGTTAGGTCCAAAATGCACGTAGCAGCACCTCCAGGAAAGTTCAGAGCAAATGACCATAATCATGTTTCTGTGTCTCCAAGGGAAACGTGCAAAGCAGATCCATGATAAACTGTAACAAACTTTGCGCGACAGTGGGCCTTCATGCGGTATCGCTGAACGTTCGGTTGATAATTTGAAAAGTAGTAACTTCGATGTTGAAAGTGAAAAACCTAGTGGAAGGCTTGTTTCTGTCTCTGTGCCTGTAAATGTGAATGCCATCCTTGACATGGTCATGGAAGACCGCTTAAAATTAGCCAGAGGTATTGCTACACATTTGGCAGTGTCCCATCAGATGAGAGCGTCATTATCCACGAAGACATAGAAATGAGAAATGTTGCAGCAAAGTGTATCTCACAACATTTGGCAACTGAACGAAAGATGCAGCGCGGGGAGACACCATTGGATGTCTTTTTAAATGTTTGTAAAATATTAGTCAGATTTCCTAACGAAGCGATAACTTAACCGATTTACTGTTATGATGCCGATACAAAACAGCAGTCTAAGAAATGAAGGTGCACAGTGGTTCTCCCAGGCTAAAGAAGTTCCGTGTGCAAACGATGGTATAGAAGCAAATTGTGACAGTTTTAGGGGATAAGAAGAGAGTTCTGCTGTTAGACTACCTCCAACAAGGTGAAGCCATCAGTTCAGAATATTACTGTGCTTTATTGACAAAGTTGTGGCAAAAAAAAGTAAAGGAAAAACATGTAGGAAAGCTCTCCAAAGTAATCCGGCTGCCTCACAATGCGTCGTCATTCTCTTCAGGTGAAACAATAGCTAAACTTACTTCCTTTGGCTTCCAAGCGGTGTTCACTCTGTTCATCCACCCTGTTCACCCGACCTGGCTCTTTCAAGCTATCATTTTTCCCCAATCTAAAAAAAAGACATCTTAAGGGACAAGGATTTGGGAGCGTTCTGGAGGCAATTTAACTAATACTACAAATTAGTGGTTACGCCAGCAGTCGGAATAATTTTATTTGCTGGGACTTCAGAAGCTGAAGGACAGATATCGCAAGTGAATTTACTTACCGAAGGAATATGTAAAGTAAATGTGGCAGTTGCACCTTCCTAGCTAAATTTGTTTCTACGCAAGGCTGGATAATTATCAGCATCCCTTCTTAGACGTAGCAATTGCAGCGGGACCCGGTGTAAACTGGTCCCCAGCCGAAAAGTCGCTCGGAATATTTTTTTCGTTATGTTTCTTTTTTTTCTTTCGCTTGCCCTTTGTCAACTCATTATCACATATGTCAAGACAAAAGATGCGAAAGAAAAGAAAGGCATGGAGGTTAACGAGAACAACAGAAATACGTTTTCTTACCCAATAAGGGGGGGAGCGGCGAAGCTACATAGGGAAATAAGAAAATACCGAAAAAAAAGGAAACAGGGCACGTGCACACAATCTTCACAGCATAAGATATCAGTAACACTTTCAGTGCCGAAGACAATCGTCAGAACAAAATCGTCTTGGGACATCTGCCTCGCACAAGCCGCCGCAGAAAAGCGCTACAAATGCGTCGTTGCAATCCTTACGGACAACGTATACATTATTCAAAATACCTTTTGTACGAAGCTTTCCATTGCGTATATCCCAAGGCATCTAGATTGGCAGATTCGAAAGCGACGTCTGCTTTTCTGATTCATACGATGTGACGCCTGCGGTCTAAGCTAACCGCCTTTATTCCACTCTGTGAAATTGGATGTGCAGCGAAGCTGTCGCCGACGTTGTTGCCGACGTTGCCGACATACGTCGCGCGCGCACGCACGTGTGTTGAAGTGCAGCACGTATCCTCATTCTTCTAAGCCGCCCGCCAGGCGCAAGCGCCTTATTGAACTAAATTATTGTTTAAAAGTAAATTGCATAAGAAAACTTGTAAAGTGTGACTTATGTGCAAGCTGCAAACTTTATAGCTTCGCACTGTAATTCGGACACACGAGAAAACATATTTGTTTTACGCGGAAACTCAAAAGACAAAGCGCTTTTCCAGCCGTCGTTTGAGGTCTGTCCGAGTTGCCGCGGTCGCTAGGTGGAGGTACGGTTTTTTTTTTTCACAGTGTTTGCCATAATGTCGATTACGTTCGCAGCACGCGCTGTGCGACAGGTGCAACGGGCAGGGCGCACGCACATCAAGGACAGATACATGGTGTGCACACGTACACCCGTGAGCAAAAGTATGTGGACCAGGGACTGCGCGATAAAACTAAATTTTTCCTCTATCTGTCGTTGCAATTTTAAATTGAAGACTACAGTCCAAATTTGGCATTACAAATATTTTCAATTTCACTCGTCAGTTTCCGTTTATGCGAGTTATTTACAAGGAAAGTCTGTTTGTTCGGCGACCCTGCTGTCCGTATATTTTTGCTCACGGATGTACGTCACTACCGCTCGCACTTGTGCGGAAGTACAGCATACATCACGATTCTCCTAGGCCCTCTTCCTACCAGCGCAAGTTCGTTACTGAACTAAATTAATTTCTCAGAGTAAGTTGTGTCAGAAAATTCCTAAACTGCGACTTAGACACCAGCTGCACACACGATAGCTTCGAATTGTAATTCCAATATAAGAGAATAACGGCATCGTCACGTGACAATATCGCCTGATGGCGCAATCTGATGACGTCATCACGTCAAACGTGACGTCACAAGATGACGTCTTCGTAAAGTGACGGTGTCACCTGATTACGTCGCGTAATGCCTTTTGGTTAAGCAGCGCAATGTGCGCTTCCCGCCTCTTTGCACTGCCTCCGGGATCGGCCCACATTATTTAGTGAGCACCGTGCACGCAGACATGAAAAATCCCGATCGACTAGAGGCTAACAGCTTCTCTGTAAAACTGTGTACCACATCCAATAGTAGTGGATGGCGCTGACTATTTTTCCCGGTGATAGGTTGCATGCGTGCATGCGAACACACAACAAATTAGTCATAGGGGCAACCATTTGTTAGAACAACGCTTGCATCATTTATGCGGAGGTTAAGGGCGCGGGTCCCGCCGGCTGCAAGTCGTCTTTCCTTCCACTCTCGTCTTCCATTTCTTCTGTTAGGAGTGCGAAGGTTCTGGCAATGTTTACCCCCAATTTACTGACAAATTCATCGCTTGAAAAAAAAAATTAATCATTTGATTTATCTTTGATTTCATAGGCTTGATTGTCTAATGACTTCAATTGGGTGTTTCTAAAAGAACCGAATCTCTATAGGTTTGCCCAATTATTCTCGTTCCGCAATGGAACGGGTGACGCTCCGCTATGCAACTCTTGCGAGACCGAAGAGTCGTGTTGAACTCGTAATGTGTCTTCGTACCCGTTGCTACGTGCCCGCGCTTCTACCTCCGGACAGCACTTAACCGGCTGAACCGTTTTAAGAAGGATTTTTGGGCCACGAGCCGCAGGTGTCACTGGCGCACCAAACAATCATGGCGTCGCTAGCGACAGCAGGTGAAGTCGACTGGTCTCTGGTATTAGCCGCTGTTACGTTTCGCCTACAACGCGCGGTAATGCCGGCGCGGATGCAACGGACGCCGGGGCTTCGTTCAAAGCGGCGGACATTTTGGCCCGTTCGACGCCGCCGCAACGCCTCCCCGCCAAGCGTGTCCAGGCGTGTTTCAGGGCCACGTGTCTTCGTATGTGCGTGTGTGTGTGTGTGCCCGCGCTTGTCAAAGCGCGGCAGCCGGGGAGCGGAGCTCCCCAAGTGAGGTGCCAGGAGGTCTGTCCGTCGGCGGGTTGGCGATGCGTCACTACACTCGGCTCACCATGTCTCTCGGCTCGACCGTGCGCGCCGTCGTGGGCTCATGCTCCGCCGTCGCGTGGGCTCATCCCGTGACCTTCCTTCTGGCCCGCGACGCCGAGAGTATAAGAGCAGCTGCCCCCGGACGCCAGGAGAGAGGCTCCGATTTGTACTGTTGAGTTACGTGCTCTCCCGTCTCTCCACTTCGGTCGACCTGACCGGCCGCTCTTTTGCTATGTTAGAATAAACAAGTTGTTCTGTTACCAGTCTTCTCATGCTTTGCCGGGACCTTCGGATGCTTCCAGTGCCCCAGGCCGCCAGGCCAACGCTACCCTTGGGGCTTGCGACCCATTGGCAATAACGGGCGTCAGCACCGAGATCCCCAACAACTGGTTGCCAGCGGTGAGATCGCGACAACGGAGGCCAGCAGCGAAGAGATGCGGTTGAATGTATGCTGAGCAGCACAACGACCATCCGGGAGCAGTGCAACGAGCCCTGTGTGATGACTGGTTGCCTGCAGCGGAACGACTGCGCTGAATTCTTGGCTGCGAGGTTTGGTGAGTGCGGGACTTTCTTCTTCTGAGTTTTGCCAGGCTTTTGTTAGTGTCAGAAACAGAGCTGGTAATTGTGGTTGTCGTTGCTGCCGGGTTAGTTTGCGGCAAGACAATAGTAGGCAGTAGAGAAAGCAGCATTCAGAGCAGCCATGGATTTGAAGTCGTTGCGCAAACCGAAATTGCTGGAGCTTGCAAGAGAGTTGGGTCTGGATGTCTCAGACAAACTCAGAAAACCAGAACTGCTAAGGGCTATTCTTGAGTTAGAAGCTGAGGATGACGAGCTGTCGGAATGCCTTGAGACCATTGAGGAGAGGGAGACGGCAAAAAGACAGGAGCGCGAACTTAAAGAGCAAAAAGAGAAACAGGAGCGCGAACTTAAAGAGCAAAAAGAGAAAGAAAAAGAAGAGCGCGACCGTCAGCACGCTTTCGAAATGAAGCGTCTCGAGTTAGAGATGGAACGCGCTCGTAATGGAAGTCAGGCACACGGTGCAGGAGAACGAGTATTGTTCAAAATGACTGACCTGATGCGGCCGTTTAAGCTTGGAGAGGACATTGGTTTGTTCCTGGTTAACTTTGAGCGAACGTGCGAGAAGCAGGGGTTCTCTCGGGAAACGTGGCCACAGCGCTTGCTCACTTTGCTACCCGGCGAGGCGGCCGACGTAGTCGCTCGCTTGGAGAGAGAGGAGGCAGAGGATTTCGACAAAGTGAAATCGAGTCTGCTAAAAAAGTACCGGCTGTCAGCGGAGGCGTTCCGTCGGAAGTTTCGGGAAAACGAGAAAGGCAGAAGTGAGTCATATACAGAGTTTGCGTACAGGCTTATGTCAAACATGCAGGAGTGGCTCAAAGAAGAGAAAGCGTTTGGTGACCACGAGAAAGTTCTGCAGTGTTTCGGGCTAGAACAGTTTTATAGTCGGTTACCTGAGAACGTGCGGTACTGGGTCTTGGATAGGCCAGACGTTAGTACGGTGGCTCGAGCCGCTGAGCTAGCCGAGGAGTTTGTGACGCGTCGGGCTCGTGGAGCTAAGGACGGTCAAAAGGGTGAATTTGGCTCCAAGTTTGAGAGGCCGAAGTTCACACCCATGAGAGCAAAGGGGGACACACGTAGTTCGGATGCGAGTGAAAGCAGTCCGACCGAACGTACGGAGACGGCGGCAACCGAAGCCGAACGCAGAAAGCGGTTCGAGACGAGGCAAGCGCGCGTTTGTTATACGTGCCAGACGCCGGGTCACTTTTCGGCGCAGTGTCCAGAAACAAAAACAAAAGTCGTGTTTTTGTCTTTATGCAGCACTGACGAGAACATGAAGCTTCTCGAGCCTTACATGCGAGACCTCCTCGTGAACGGGAAAGAGTGCCGAGTGCTTCGCGATTCCGCAGCTACAATGGATGTAGTTCACCCCTCTTACGTAGAACCCGATATGTTCACGGGCGAGTGCGCATGGATCAAGCAAGCAGTGGAAGCTCATAGCGTGTGTCTGCCGGTAGCAAAAGTGCTTATTGAAGGACCTTTCGGAGCACTTGAGACGGAGGCCGCAGTGTCATCTATGCTGCCCCCCCAGTACCCGTACCTATTTTCGAACAGGTCCGATCACCTCCTGCGCGAGAAGGGGCTTTTGTTTGGTGAGGCTAGCGTTCAGGCCTTAACCAGATCGAAGGTTCGGGAGCTCGCTGCAAAGGCGGTAGTTGCGGGACCGACGTTGTTGAACGATGAGAAAGGGTCAGAGGCGCAGCAAGCTGGTATTCAGAGCACGCCCGAACAGAATAAAATTGAGCCTGTAGCGTTAAAGGCACCAGATACTGGAGAGGAAAATCCCGACACGGGAAAGTTAGAAGAGCTGTCTCCAGATTTGCTCATCGCGCCTACGTCAGACGGACTTAACAGGTTGCTAAAAGTCAGCCGGTCGGCTTTGATAGCCGAGCAAAAGAAGGATGGCAGCCTAGAAAACATACGCTGCATTGTCAAGGAAGGTATCGCCAAGAAAAATGCTCGCTTTGTGGAAAGAGGTGGGGTCCTGTACCGGAAGTATCTAGACCGCAGGGGAGTGGAGTTCGATCAGCTGATCGTGCCTCAATGCTATTGTCAGGATCTGTTGCGCTTGTCGCATGGGGGTTCGTGGTCCGGACACCTAGGAGTTAAGAAAACTAAGGACCGTCTCTTGCAAGAGTACTATTGGCCAGGGTGTTTTCGGGACGCAGACCACTTTGTGAAGACATGCGACACCTGTCAGCGGGTGGGCAAGCCAGGGGACAAATCGAGGGCGCCGTTGAAGTTGGTACCTATCATTACGGACCCTTTTAGACGGCTCGTTATTGATACAGTGGGACCTCTGCCGGTAACAGCCACGGGGTACCGACACATTTTGACTGTGATCTGCCCAGCGACAAAGTTCCCTGAAGCAGTGCCGCTTAAAGAACTCAGCTCAGTTGAGATAGTCAATGCACTACTGTCCATATTTGCGCGAGTTGGTTTTCCTGCAGAAATCCAGTCAGATCAGGGTACAGTGTTTACTAGCGCTTTGACGACAGCCTTTCTCGAAAGGTGCGGGGTAAAGCTGTTACACAGCTCAGTGCACCACCCCCAGTCGAATTCCGTTGAGAAGCTCCACTCCGTCATGAAGCGCGTGTTGAGAGCATTGTGTTTTGAACATCAAACTGACTGGGAGCTGTGTCTGCCTGGAGTGATGTTTGCATTAAGGACCGCGCCGCATGCGGCTACGGGGTTTTCGCCAGCTGAGCTGGTGTACGGTCGCTCGCTGCGATCTCCGCTTCGCATGCTTCGAGAATCATGGGAAGGCAGGGGCGACGACCCAGTCGTGGTAGAGTACGTGCTTAAGCTCCTCGAACGCTTAAGAAGGGCACAGGAGTTGTCAGGTGAAGCAATGGCAAAGGCCCAGCAGAGGGCCAAGGTTTATTATGATCGGACAGCCAGGGCCCGTCGTTTTGAGGTGGGCGATGAGGTCATGATATTGCGCACATCGCTAAAGAACAAACTCGACGTGCAGTGGGAGGGCCCAGCACGGATTGTTCAAAAACTGTCGGACGTTAACTACGTGGTGAGTCTGCCAGGAAAGCGGAAAGCACAGCAAGTTTACCACTGTAATCTGCTCAAACCCTATAAGCAACGGGAAGCAGTGGTGTGCATGATGGTAAACGTTCCCGAAGAGCTTCCGGTCGAGCTTCCGGGACTAGGCTCAGTGACGAACAGGAAAGACACCGATCAAGTCATTAGTGACTTAATAAGTAAAGCATCGCTGTCGCCTGAGCAGAAAACCGAACTACACCAGCTCTTACAAGAGTTTCAAGGTCTGTTCTCTGAGAGGCCTGGTAGGACTTCTGTCCTTACTCATGACATAGAACTTACCTCCCCAGAGCCAGTACGATCCAAGGCGTACCGGGTGTCACCCCGCCAGAGCGATATTATGGAGGCTGAGGTAAAGAAAATGCTACAGCTCGGTGTTATTGAGGCGGGTGAGAGTGATTATACCTCCCCTTTGATTTTAGTTGAGGTACGTTACAAAAAGGGGAGTCTCAACGGTAACGCCGATGGCTTAAGTCGAAGCCCCTAACGTGGGAATCAGCCTCAAAATTGCTTGTTACTGATGTTTTTCTTCCTGAGGCAGGATTTTTAACCTATTGCTTTCGTGTAGTGTTTCAAAGTGATGATGTGCTTTCTAGTGCAATTTTCCGATTTGTGGACGCGTTCTGAGTGCTGCTAAACTACTGTAAGGAACTAGGCAGCAGTATAAAAGGGGAAAGAGCCTGGCAGGGCTTAGTGAGGGTTGTGCCGTGCTTGCTGACTGAGCGGTTGACTTTCGGCGTAGTTCTAACGCTTGCCGGAAACGAGAACAAAAATGTCAACTCTCCCGAAGTCACTTTGCAGTGTCCTGTGTGCACCTGAACGTGAGAACGAGGCCTTCTCTGTGCGCTGCGCTCAAGAAACGCCAAAGGACGCCCGACTTCGGTTATGAGCATCATCGAGCGACATCCCTCCGGACAGCGGATGCAGTCCCCTGACCATCGGGATCTCCTTCCCCCGGCGGGGCGGTCTGTTACGTTTCGCCTACAACGCGCGGTAATGCCGGCGCGGATGCAACGGACGCCGGGGCTTCGTTCAAAGCGGCGGACATTTTGGCCCGTTCGACGCCGCCGCAACGCCTCCCCGCCAAGCGTGTCCAGGCGTGTTTCAGTGCCACGTGTCTTCGTATGTGCGTGTGTGTGTGTGTGCCCGCGCTTGTCAAAGCGCGGCAGCCGGGGAGCGGAGCTCCCCAAGTGAGGTGCCAGGAGGTCTGTCCGTCGGCGGGTTGGCGATGCGTCACTACACTCGGCTCACCATGTCTCTCGGCTCGACCGTGCGCGCCGTCGTGGGCTCATGCTCCGCCGTCGCGTGGGCTCATCCCGTGACCTTCCTTCTGGCCCGCGACGCCGAGAGTATAAGAGCAGCTGCCCCCGGACGCCAGGAGAGAGGCTCCGATTTGTACTGTTGAGTTACGTGCTCTCCCGTCTCTCCACTTCGGTCGACCTGACCGGCCGCTCTTTTGCTATGTTAGAATAAACTAGTTGTTCTGTTACCAGTCTTCTCATGCTTTGCCGGGACCTTCGGATGCTTCCAGTGCCCCAGGCCGCCAGGCCAACGCTACCCTTGGGGCTTGCGACCCATTGGCAATAACGGGCGTCAGCACCGAGATCCCCATCACCGCGTTTACATTGACGCGACAGTGGGGTATCGCATTTCCTTGCGCATCGCGATGCAAATTGGGAACCTGTCTCCGGTCATTTGCATTCCACCGGGGAGTAGAGGAAGAGCATACAGTGGCAGCAGCACTCTAACTTAAAATATCTGCATCAGTGCAACACGCCAGCCTTTACATACACCGCGTGAGACGATTTTTTTCTCCGGTCTCGAGCTACCCTCCCCCGTCGCACTAGTTCCGTTCGCCCTTCCTAGCGCGTTGCACCCGTTTACATGGATGTAGTGCGCGAGAACTGCGATGGTACGAACAACTTGTCGCATTCAGGCACACGGCGCTGTTGGTTTGGCGCTAGCCTTCAAGTTTGCGCGCAACTAAGTGATCTAGTCATTCCTTGCTTTCTCTCTAGCCGCGTTTACTTGAATGCGACAAAAGCGCGCCGCATTGTTGCATTGTTTAGCGCATCGGGGTATAATTGCTGTGAGATAGCGTTTACACGAGGTGCACTCCGCCATCGACCGAAACAAGCCGGAACTTGTTTCGATGCGATTTGTATTCCACTGGTGAAGCGAGGGAGAACACGGCGGAAGCCGTCGCTTTCCCTCATTGTGACGTGGCAGCTGTTTACGTGCACTACGAATCACACCCCAGACACACGGGCACTCGAAAGTCCTTTGAACTGAGGGACATTTTTACCCCGTCTTCAACTGCCCTGTCCCGTCGCGTCAATGCGATTCGCCTTCCCTGCGCGTTATCGCCGTTTACTTGGATGCGAAGCGCTAGGAATGCGATGCGACGTGCCAGTTGTCGCATTCGTGTAAAACGCCGCTTCCGCCTTTGCACGCTTCCCGCTCGCTCACTTTATGTACGTACGCGAACGTGGAGCAGTGAGAAATTCAGTGGCCTAGGTATTGTTGTGTTTAAACCTGTCAACAGCGACCCGCTTACAGCAGGACGAGAATGGACATAGAAAGAACGTGGCTCATTTGGAACACGTAAATACACCGTTTATTGTGACCTCGTTTCGGTCGTACAATAAAATGCTCGACAACATCACACGCTTGCCTCCGTCGCGTACGTCCGGAGGCCCACAGAGATCAGCACACAACAATGAGCGGTCGCAATCCCAAGCACTTTTCTCGAACGGACAAACACATTCTAGATCTAACGATCACGGCGAACGGTTGTTGTACATTTACGGCGCCACTGTCATTTCTTTATCCGTTGTATAGAAGGAAAAAAAAATCGAGGTTCGCTTCGATTCGTTGGAATGTGTACTTTTATCACGAAAGTGGATACAAGTCGCCGGGCGTCGTTCAGCGAACGCCCAGATACCGGCCAGCAACTTATGTACAGACATCTTGCAGACGTTTTAAAGAGATAACTTATACCAGATACCGGCCAGCAGCTTATCTACAGACATCTTGCAGACGTTTTAAAGAGATGACTTATACCAGATACCGGCCAGCAGCTCATCTACAGACATCGTGCAGACGTTTTAAAGAGATAACTTATACCAGATACCGGCCAGCAGCTCATCTACAGACATCTTGCAGACGTTTTAAAGAGATAACTTATAGAAGTCTCACATGGCGTTTTACTTCCCTGCAACTTTTTTCCCCTTTTTGCCTATACGTGACCTGTGTACAGTCAACCGCAAAAGATTGGGGGCCGCAGATCGGAAAGAGAAAAGGCTGGACATCTCCGCAGCTTCGGAACGCAATTTGGTATTCTGATTTTCTGCCCATAATGTATGTGCGGTTATGAAATCCAATGATTCTTCGGGTCCCTACCGCTGTGTTGGCTCGATAGCTATGTCGTTTTGCTGCTGAGCAGGAAATCACGGGTTCGAATCCCGGCCGCGATGCCCGCATTTCGACGGGGTCAGAAATGTGAAGATTCTTGCGTGCTTATAATAAATTTAGATGCCCGTTAATGAATGCCAGCTGGTAAACAAAATCCGGAGCCTTGCACCACGGCCTCTCTCATAGCCGCAGTGTTACTTTGTGACATTAAAATCGATCAATCAATCAGTGAATCAGCCAGATGTCATGGGTTCTAAACTTTTGCTCTTGACTGTACCTCGTCATTATAATACTCGAAGAGACATGTAAGGTCTTAAAGTCGGTCTACTGTTCGTACAACTCGGCAACCCACGTCGGTTTTCAGTCTATGGCGTTCTCATCGACAATATACGGCGCGTGCAAATTGCCTATATACAGTTCACGGACGTTACATGAGCATGAATATGTGCGTCTTTATATGATAGTGACAAAATAACCATTTGTGCGTTCCGCAGGCACAATTGCAGAAAGCGGCTTCCCATTTGAAGAAAGAGAGAGATGATAAATGTATTACAAAGGAGACAGCGAGGACATGGTGGATGTAAGGAGGCCGAGTATGGTGACACTATATAAAGGCCTCGCATATGCGAAGCTCCGCTGTGCTTGAATTATCTTTCTTTCCTTTTTTTTTACAGCGAAGATGTTTATGGCTAGGATTCCGTGCACTTTTCGTGTCCATCAACAAATTTGTGTGAGCAAAACTATCATCATCAGCAATGGCTCGTGCCACTGTTCGCGCGTACGTCGTCGTCCTCTGCCACAGCTGGCTGCGTTGCCGTTGCCGTTGCGCGGTGAGTTCGGTCTCAAAGTCTTCGCCTCAACATATCGCGAATGAAAACACAAATACGTATACCGAATGTATAGCACGAACGAAAGCGGTTGTGTGAAAAAAAGTGTGTGCATACCTTTTGTCACGATGACCACCGATCAAAACAATAAATGTGTTCGTACCGTTGTTTCGAAATTCTGTCACCTCTTTGTCGCGTGCTACACAGCTTCGCTGGTCATCCACCTTTAGAGAGTGGAATGGCTCATGATTTTTTTTATGTTCCCTTACCTATTTACGCTGCGATTCACATTACTTTAGATAAATTACACGAACCCACCTACATCTATCAGTGCCTTGCAGGAGAAATATAGCCTTCGGGCCTGGCCACTTACGTTCATTTGTTATTGCCTCTGGCTCCCCCTCAAGCCCGTCGCACCCTCCCATATATATAAAAAAAAAAACAGACAGCCGTTCATAGTAAGATGGAGAACACATATAATCAACTGTGGTAAACCAATGTATACCTTAGTCTCAACCCAGCGTTTCGACATAAAGATTTGGCTTCGTAAATTAGGGCAACAATTGCTTTGCTTGGCACCGGACATTCCCGCGTTTTTATTTATGTGCGTGCGTATCTGTTCTTTTCTTTCTCTGCGTGTGCCTTTCCCTCTCCCATCGTTCCGTCTTTTCATTCTCCTTCCCCAATGCAGGGTCGCAAACTTGATGTTTATCTTCCGGTTAACCTCCCTGCTTTGCGCATCTCATTTCTCTCTCTCTCTCTCTCTCTCTCTCTCTCTCTGCTAAATGCGGCACATTTCATTGGACTCAACTCGACAATTGTCGAACGAGAACGTGTCTATGTTTCGACACGTATTTCAATGGAGAAATCGGAGCGGGCGAAGCATTGGGAGTCAACTAGCCCAAACAACCATACTTCCGTGTCAAAGCTTTCCCTCAATGCGAAGGGATGGAAGGAAGGAAGGGACGGATGTAAAGGAGGAGGAGGAGGAATGGTAGCTGCCGACGCGTACCGAAGCGTGCTGCTTCCCGAACCCTGCCACTCTGCCGACGCATCATTCGCAACAACATCCCCTCAGCTCACGTTCCCGCGCGCGCGGAGGACGCGTGAAATCAAAGTCGACATCCGCTCTGTATGCATGTACGGTCGATGCGGTATTATTTACCGCAGGACGGGTTTCTCGCGTCGACTACCCCCAAAGACATTTAGCTGTAGCTGTTATCGTTGTCGTCGCCGCTGATGTTTACAGCGGTACGTATTTGTGCCTTGTCCTCTTTCCCGCGGAACCTCGTTACCATATTTTTCTGTCCACATCCGTTGAGCTTTCAGCGCGCGGTCGTCCGCGCTCGGAGCAGCAAACGCGTATGGTCGCCTAAATTCGATGTGAAGACCTTCAAATAATTTGCCTGTTGCATCCCACCAGCCAACGTTTGCTTATAGAATAGAACACATGTTGAAAACGTGTTCATACAGCGTTGAATTTTAATGAGCGCTTCTTTGTAAAAGTGTATAGTAAGTACGTCGTGGGCATGTTTTGAAAGTGAAATTTCCAACGCTGCGTCCGCTGCCGCTTACCACCTGGGGTTTTATATTTTAATGATTGATTTTTGCATATCCACCAAAAAAATAAACACGTTCTTTACTAGGGGGCACGCTTGATGGAAGCAAGGACCGAACATGCGCCGATGACTGCAAGAGCTGTACGAGGGACGTTTGCGGGGTTCTCGGTGATTTAAGCTGTGAGGAGGCGACGCAGATCACCATATGTATTCATGCCCAGGGAAGTGGATATATACCACGTGTTCAATAAATGGAGCTACTTACGAAAGCTTACTATTTGTATTAGGCCTGTGTGCGATGCTGATGTTGCCTGCTGGTGGCCCCCTGGCATCGTCAAGCTGTATGTTTACAGCTTTCTTGCCAGGGTGGCCTTCAACATTGTACTTTGTGCATGTTGTAAATAAAGTTGACTTGACTTGACCACGTACGCTAGTTAATTCTAAAATGACGGGGGAAAAAACATGGTCGGGGCTATTCCACATTCCCGTTGTTTTTCTTAAGAATTCGTGCTCTCTTACAAAGCGCAGAAATAGTACCTCACTTACGGTAAGAACCGCGGTGTCCCTTTTTCTCTTTGTAGTTGCTAATAACTTTCTCTATTTTCATCGGGTCTCTAAGTGAAACAGAAAGACATCAAGAAGAAAGGGGTTTAACCGAGGGGCCCGATTTTTATTAGTCATATCATAAGAGGCCAACGAACACTGATAAAATACTGTCGAAGGTTGTTGGATCGTTCCCCACCTGCGGCAAGTTGTTTTTTCATCCACTTTCATTTCCATTAATTTATCGTTTCTTTATTTCATTTATTAAGCACAAATAATTTCCCCTATGTTGTCCTTCGTGTCAGTTTTTGTTGGCTTATTATGACAGAAGGACATCGTCATACATGTTCCCAATGACAACTCCTTTACGATCCATACAACGTCGTCCTCGTCAGCTACAATATAGCTGGTCGAAGCAACGGGTCCATGACGTTTTCCGGCAACCGCTTTCAGCACGTGCAGTTACCAAGAGCATGGCCTTCGAGATCGGCTTCTCTTGCCCTGAGAAAGAATTTCGCAGGAGCGTGGATGTCGATCCCACCTATCGCATATTGCGGCCTCCGAAATACATGCTCAGAGGTCACCACTCTCAGAGTTCACGCGGCGCTCTAAACCTCGCATAAATTGCGAAGCAGCATGACTGCGAGATAGTGTAGCGGTTAACGTATCCGGCTCACGGGTATACATAGGAGCAAAGGACGAGAGTTCGAAACTGAGTGTGGGCAGCGAAGTAATTTTATTTTCGTGCTATGGCAAGGATGAGGAGCTGGCTGACGGCAATGGTCGGGGTAACGGAAAGGACAGACAGGCACGGCAAACCAGAGCTCCGAGCCCTTTATCCGCGTTCTCAGTTAAACGTGATTGCGAGCATCACAAGCGTCAGAATTGAGTCGACTGTCGTTCCCGCCCCGTCGTAGCTTGGGTTAAATCACAAATTTTACGAGCGTTATTCTATGAATTCAAAAAAGCAAAATCACCACTACGTTAGTTACAACACATAGAATGGGCTAACATTTGCCGCCGCTATGCGTCCAGGGCTGCTGAATGCAGACAGGAAGCGGGTTACAGACCGGAAAACGTGGCATTCTCTGTCGTGAGCACTTCGCTAATTGGCCGATGCGCATTGTTGCCGCGAGGCGCAAACGATTCCCTTTTGTACGCCGATTCAATTACGGCTCCACGACGCCTTATTGTCGCAAACGCTGTCGAAAAGGCCGTGTCATTTATCCTCTTGAGGAAAGAGGATCACTACAAGCTGCGCACCATAATTCGAGAGCAGCGCAATTCCTCTGTTGCTATGTTTGCTCCTGCTGTTCTTTTTTTCTTACTAATTGTATTTATAGATAGGCTGGCCGCCTACTGCTCTTATTTGACTTGATAGTTGTCCTCATAATCGTCATAACAGAAACAACGATTCAAACGCGCTCACTTACACACACACACCAGGAGACCAGTTCTAAAGTCGTTCTTGTCGCTGTTTGCTTCGCTCACGTTTTGTCCAAATTCTTCTAAGCGGCGTAAACGAATCGCAAGTTAAACTGAATGCGCAACAGGATAATGAGGAAACTTGCAACAAGAAAATGTAAAAGTCTTATGAGAACATTTGGGCACACATTGCAAATGCGGTATTTAAACCAACAATTGCTCAAGGGACGTCTTCGCGGTATTTATAAATGTGGGGCAACCGGCGGTTTTCATGTTCCTTCGCTATGTATGCCACGAAGTACTGCGGTGTTCTACACGTTATTTTGCCTGTAACAAATCCCAGTGACACAGTAACGTTTAAACCAATTTCTTCTTGTCAACCGGTCTCTTGCAAACCTGAAAAACTACTTCCTTGACCAGTTATAAATAGCAGGTGCTCACATCAGTTCCTTCATGTATATAACAAAGAATCCGTTTCTCCAGTTAATATTAACATATCGGAATGGGTAAAAAAAAATACTTGCTTGCCATTTCCACCGTACAGAAAACTAGAAAAGTATACAACCTGCGTACAAAAATATAACATTGAAGAAAAAAATAAGTTTGCTTACATTTACGAAAATCCTTGGTGTTGTTCTATAGATGCTTCTGTTTACACATATTTCTGTTTCAATAACGCCTCCTTCTGTAAACTTCCATGGGAAGCGACATCGAGCTATCGTTCATACTTTTTTAATGATGAATATCAATTAATCTTCAATCACCGTAATAAATTTTTACTCGGCACGAACAGTAAGGAGTAAGGCGTGCAGACACGAACACAAGAGAAGTGGACAACACGAACGCCCACTATCAACTGAAGGAAGCACTCAGGCGAAAGAAGAAAGACGACACATTATGAATCCTTACCAACTAGCTCAGCGTTCTGTCGTACGAAGAGCAAGTTCTTCCGGTATAATCTTTCCGATTCGCGAAATTGGCGAAATTTGCTAATCTTGGCAAAGCAGCTTCTCCATTTCAGCGAGGCACCTTTCCAATCATTTTATTATTTATTTACTGTCATTCTATCGCACGAAAGCTGCTCGGCATATTTCGCAAAACCGCAAAGCTTGTCTTTGGTCACGTACGTTTTTCCTATCAGGGATTTTTTTTTTTTTTAATTGTTGGAGAAAAAGAAAACAATAACCGAAATTGTAATCCAACCACCAGGTTCGTTCTTATTTTGCGCATGCCCTACAAATCCCATTTATTAGTCATACGAAGCCTGTTTCGGCGCTGCATTCCTGTTTAAACTAAGCCCCTCCGTATGATCGAAGAAACAACAAAAATAAAAGAAAAGCACGAGTAAGGCCGAAGGCGCTAATGGCAGAAACACGCAGCGCGGCGTTTCCGTTCCGCGAGGACCGGGTTTAGGGTGGCAAATATGAGGCGTAGCTTCCGGGTATGATAATTCCATTCGTAGTGTCACTTCCGTTCATTCATCAGGCCGACCCCTTTCTTAGTGACTAATCGGATCTGCCGTAGGAGATGCTAGTCTTAAGACTCCGGGCGGGAAAAACAAATACATTCGCCGCGGGAGATACCGACCCAACAAAAACAGTAAAGGAAACCAGAGAACTTCTATTATCGGGCTTCCTGCGCCACGAAGGAGTACATTGCAAAGGACTGCTGGCTGCTTCCACGTTACAGTTAGTGAGTGCCCGCTAACACAAACCCAAAAGAACGAAGAAAAAAGGCAGTGTGTGTAAGAGACACCGTGTAGAAACACTGAGTCTCTTTTCCTCGCATAAAGAACGTAACAAGGGCCCCTGTTTCTTCGTACTTATATGAAGAAGCGGCTGCATAATGGGAGGCGTACTGTGAAAAAGAAAAAAGAAACTTGACGCTTGCTCCTTGCATGCTCCTTACGCGGACTTCCAGGACTCGGCCGCGCCTCTGGGCGTTATGTTAGAACAATCCCTCGAAATAAAGAAGAAATGATAGGTTGTTTCATAATCAGCTGACGTGATGTGCCTAGGTTCGCTCCCTCTGGTCATTGGACACGTGCTTTCATGACGTTATAACGTCCGTCTAACATACCAGTCCGAGTCTCTCCCGGTCAAGAACGTTCGTTTTAGAAAAAGGAGAACAAGAAACCCTAAAGTGAGATAGGTATTCCAAGTAATGAAAATTTCAGAAAAATATGTATATTCTAAATCGAATCTCTCTATATAAATACGGTACACGAACGCGCTCTGTAGTGAGTTCGACGTAAACAAGATTTACTGTATTCGCTCATTTAACTTAAATATTAAGAATAACTATACACAGCATGTGAACTTTTTTTGTGGTCTTACTTTTCTTTTCGACTGTCGCCGTTGTTTTTCCCTGTAAATCTACACGTAAGTCGGACAATAAATGAGGAAACAGGAAAGAAAGGTACTTTTCTGGTAGTGTATACCTCCTAGCATATATGTTCTAATATGTCTTCTAACGTGTAGCCTGGCGGAAACACAATCTGCATGGGCCATCCTTTCTTTATTTTGCATCTCCCTTGCGCAATATCTTCCTATTCACTACGACAGTGTGCGTGTGCCAGTCTTTTAGCAACCAACTCGCGTGAGCCACGTACCACAATAGCAAGCTGATCACATTCTTTCCTTCCGCGTCGTTCGATTTGAGCGCTCAATTCTCGAAAACTACGAGCGAACCAGCTCATTTTAGACATCTCTTACACCATCATCGATATTTTGCAGCCTTTGTATAATCAAGAAGGTCGAGGCTATAGGAAGGCAAGGCCGTCTGGACGTACTTATAGACAGTCCCTATATAGACCGTACGAAGTATGACATCTACGCCCAGCTTTCGATTCACTTGAATGAAGTTGTGCATGCAAGTAGTGTTGGTTTTAGTCTTCGATAAGACTAGGAATGTTTGACATTACCACTGTATGCCACCACGCGCGGCGTCCGGTTCACTTGATTTGTGTGCAACTACTTTTGGCGTTATTCGGCAATGAGAATAAAAAATGTATCGGTTGTTTTATCTTCGGGTCTTCGCGGCACCGCATGAGTGTCCCAACACCAAGATGTCGAGGTTTTGTCACTTTATCGTGGTCTGTAGTTCCTGCTACACCGCTCTGCTTTAGTGGTCCAGAAGTGTGGCAGTCTTTCGAGCTCACGCCTTCTGGACCATCAGTAATGTCGGCCCGCGTTAACAAAACGTTTCGCACGCCCCACCGTTTCGCACGAACAGGTGCCGTTCAATCACGATATCGAAACATATCAGCGAACGCTTACTTGCGAGCCAACAACATTACGTATTGTGCTGCTTTGACGTACGCTTCTAAGAACATTCGTGCAAGAACATGTACGTCTTTACTAATGTCATACGAAAATGAAAACTTTTATGAATTCGCTGCTGAGTTCAAAAAGATTATGCCTCAAAAGTCGCGAAACCTTACAAATCTTTAATTAGTAAGCTAAAAACAAATTACTCTTGTTAGACATGTTCGGGCTGTACACCGGCATAAATGTAGCAATTCCGGCAATTGTATTTTAGGCACGCTCTGCTTACAGCGATGTCTGTCGCGCACACTAAACCTCTTAGTAGCGTTGGGAACAAAGTCAACGATGGGTGTAGTTCACGATTAACGCTCACATACGTCCTCATGAATCTCCAAACCGCAACGCTGTCACTGAAAAACAACTTCGACAGTTCACCGGAAACAAACCAAAAGAAAACGCACACAGTCATTTTTGGCACATGCGTCAGTCATCCGCTGGCAGTTCGCACTGAATAGCGTGATTCGGAGTTACTGTCCAGCCACTGCGCTCTATATTCTTGGTGACCAACGGTCCCAAGTGCCGGTAGGGCGTCTATCGATGCCTCCTCCAGCCAACGTCGATCTTAGTTGTGCGCTATTCTCAAGGCCCTGTCGGCTGGAGTCCTCCCTGGATTCGATCGTCTTCATTCCCTGTATTGTCCGGCACAGGTTCGCACTGCGTTCACAGACGGCAACACTACCCGGACTAGAATTCCGCCCTTGCTATCGCTTGTCGAGCGTTCTTTGTTAAGGTCGTCGTGCTGTCAAATGTCATGTCCTTTTTTTTCTGAGAGCGTCCTCGAGCGCCCAAACCAACATTTTTCATTTTCCTGCCCGCATTCAAACATCCACGCCCCGCCCTGCTTGCACACTTTGCGTCAGGACTTCGCTGTTCTCTCCTATGGAGTCCACAAGTGCCCTTTTAGTGTGCACTTCAAACATTTTTATGCATACACAACAACGGCCGCAAGTGTTGACTGTCCCCGTCAAGCATCGACCGTAAGTAGCAACTTCCGCTACGACATTTTTAATGACTCTTCAAATATTCATTAAAGAAATATAAAGCTACTAGCCTCTGAAATAATCGCGCCGCATTCTTTAAAACTCCGGTGGACCCATATTATCTCATTTTTACTTTAAATTGTCCATATATTACCCAAGGGGGGCTGCTTCTTCTTTTCGCAAAGCTCCCAGGTTCCTAGAGCACAATGTTATCAGTTGCAGAGGTCCACTGCGTCCACTTCGCCGTTTCAAGCGTCCACCGTGTTCTCAAGCGTCCACCGTGTTTCCAAGCGTCCACCGTGTTTCCAAGCGTCCACCGTGTTTCCAAGCGTCCACCGTGTTTCCAAGTGTCCACCTTGTTTTCAAGCGTCCGCCGCGTTCTCGAGGTTCCGCGCTGCGCCGAAACGTCTTTGTGCCTTCAAGCGTCCGTTATGCACCGAAGTGCCAAATAAACCCTCCAACCGTTCGCACTCCCACTTTGCAGCGTCCACGCAACTGAGCACTGTACAAACCTTCACGTTTTCTAGCACTACTCTCCAGCGCGCACACCAACGTGGATTTAGTCTTCCATCAATTTGGAGCGGCCATCATTCTGGGTGTCTATCATTTGAGGTCTCCATAAACCTGGGTCTTCTTCTTCTTCTTCTTCTTCAAGCGTCCACGCCGGAATGACCGTTGCCCTTCCACGGGACACAGCAGACGGGGCCGTCCCCGACGCCCGCGTCCGGCTTTTGTCGGCAGGGTCACGTGACGTAGGTGGCCGAGCGCCCCATGCTGACGCTGGTGGTGCGCGTCCGGCTGAGGCGCATCGTGGCCCCGCGCCAGGGCGTCGCCGAGCCCGGGTGCACGCAGCCGAAGAGGGCCTCGCGGAAGGAACCTCGGAAGGAGCGCGACATGAAGCCGTACACGAGCGGGTTGACGCAGCTGTTCAGGTACGACAGCAGGTGGAAGCAGGTGCGCAGCGGCTTCAGGTAGGAGTAGTTGAGCGTCGCGACGCCGCCGAACGCCGTGAGCACGTTCAGGATCAGGATCGGGGCCCAGCAGAGCACGAAGAGGGAGACGACCAGGATGAGCATCTTGATCACCTGCAGCGTGTCGGTCAAGAGAAGAAGCGACATCAGTTAGTCGTTCCCAATCAGGTAATCAATCAGTCAAACCTAAAGGGGAGGCGGTGATTGTGACTTTGATTTAGCCTGGCCTAGCATGACAGGCTGCACCGATATCTCACATGACTACATGTATAGTTGCCGATTTATTATGTAGCCAGCGGCTGCTAGGTCAGGTGACACGACTGCAATTGCATAGGGTGCACGTGCCCGTAATGAGTGCGTCACATGATGTGAAGCAATCGTACGTCACTAGTAGCTGGTTTATTATACAGTCAGTGGCTACTATGTCACGCGATACAAATATAAAATTGGCATATCCGTTCGGGACGTTTTACGAATTTGAACCAAACTTTACGGTACAGCGTGTACAAATGTCACCACTGGCGTAACGTCTGCAGTTGCCTTGCAATACTCGGGATATCTTCGTTTGCGTACGTTATAGCAAATCATAGGTAAGCTTGAATGTGACAAATTTTCAATATTTGTTTAATGCAAATAGTTTTTCTTAAGTTGCAGAGAGAGCTGAGAAATGCGCAGTAAAGTAGTTCCCACGATGTCATTTTTTTATTCAAGAAAATGTTGTAAAACGAATGCGCACGACTGATTACTTCGTACAACACTGGGCTGTTGACAGAACACACAGCGAATAACTCGACACGAGGCTGAAACATCACATGGTACACAACCTGGCGAACGGTGTCCTCGTCTGCGCGTGAAGGCTTGAGGCCGGCCGGGTCGCCGTTTGGCGCGAAAGTGGCCTTCTTCTTGGATTTCTTTTCGGTCATCTCCGTTGCCACCCTAATAATGCAAAATAGACCTCACGTCAGTAGGCGCTCACACATGGATGAAGTTCCAACTGAACAATGCAACACTAGGCGGACGAAGAGAGGAACACGTATGATAAGTACTTCTGGAGGCTTCCAACTTTACTTAGAGGCGCCGTATAGATTTATCCTTACTATACATATACCACTAAGATGGCGACTGCGAGGACACGGGGAACAATTAGTCATAACACTATTTTCGCAGAACTGATTTGCTTCGAAAGGGAGTAGGTCAATTCTCAGAGAGAAACATGCATTTCATATCCAATTTGCAAGAGCCTTTACGGCATATGTGCTTGACCGGGTGTTCTGGGCCCTGCTGGCGAGATGAAGTTGTTGAACAGCTTCTGTGTGGGTACTACGCCCTTCCTTTCTTTTTTCGTCCAGGTCTTCCGCGCTGCTTTACCATTCCCAAAATTACAACACACATTTCTGACAAAAGTGGTGTAACTGCATGTGCGGGCAATACGGCCAAAGGCATTGCTGCGGTCGATACGCGCGACACGTGTGATACACAGACCGAAACCTTTCATCCCGACCGTCTCGAATCATCGATAATTTAGTCACAGCTAAACTGTAACTAAACCTAATCGCTGCTGAACCTAAACATAGCTACTACAACTTTCCTACAGCGTGAATCCAGCACAAGGTGCCGTCGCGCAAGCGTAATGAAAAGATTAGTCGGCACGACTGAGAGCAAGCAACACAGAGGACGAAGGCGTCACGACAAAGTCGCACAGCGCCGGCAGCTAATAGCGACAACAAAGGCAGCAGTGAGGAGGACGGTAGACTCACGAGGTTCCCGTGGTGAGGCTGGCCCGCTCACGGACTACCGTCCACAGCTGGGCGCATATCTTGGCGTACGCGTAGCCCATGACCAGGGTGGGTATGCACAGCACCAGGATGAGCATGTAGACCTCGAAGGAGCGCCAGGCTCCGGGACTGGCCTCGTCCCGCATGCACCAATAGGCGCGACGACGAAGGCCCATCTCCACGTGGACCTGGGCGCGTGAGAAAGAAAAAAGACGAAGAAGAGAAAGAGAACGGGGCTGGCGCAAATTGTGTCGAACGCGGTCAAGCATTGTCAAATAATGTCTCGCAAGAAAACGTGCCCCACGTGGTAGGGAACATGATGACAACACGACGTCTCTGCCCTGTCATTGTGACGCCGCGGATGGTGCAACATGATGCAATAAACCCGTTCAAGTTGCACCACACTATTATGCGATTACGAGTGCGTACGGGCGAAAGTGCAACATCGAAGATGTATGCTTCTGCACTATGATCACTAGGTGAGCATATATTCTAAAAGGTGGCAAGGAAGAGCTTCATACGATGTCATTGCCGACGGAATACAGTAAAGCGTTTCGATTTATGTCCATTTGCGATGTACAACCACGGACAGCGTCTTGTACGAGCTAACATCAATAAGCCCTACGGAGAATATTATGGAACAGGAATGGACCTATAGACGGGTCTATATTGAAATTTAAAACCTAACATGGCTGCCGTTGATTAGGATGCCTTCGATGATGAAATTATAAACAAGAGTTCAATGGCAGAATCGTTAAGCAGTCAAAATCTTTCAATTTTACGCCTCAGACTGCACAGTGAAAGGTTATCTGATCTTTTGTAACGCTTCTTCGAAATCATAGGCCACCGGAGAAGGCGGACACTCCCTCACAGGTACTCATACACTAGTAGTATTTCGTCCATGCGCTAACTCGCATTCACGCTGTTCACTCACGCTTACACTCATGGGAACTCGCGTTCAGTCACTGTCGTTGGCGCTCACCTACACCACACACACTCACATCAACGTCTGAGAATTTAACTGTGACACCATAGTGTTCACGCAGGACGGTGTGAACCCGCAGCCCCACCTGCACGAAGATGATGGGCAGCGCCGTGAGGAAGGCAGCGATCCAAATGAAGATGATCACCCGCCTTGCTTGACTGAAGGTGCACAGGTAGCGGGAGCGCACCGGGTGGATGACCGCGTAGTACCTGCACGACAACGAGGAGACAATCAAGAGTGATGCCTTGCAAGTCAACAGTTAGGAGCGCAAAACCAACGGCACGCTATGAAGAGGGCACAGGGGCGATTCCTTCCTGCGTCCCGTTTATATTGAGCAGTTCACTTAGAATTTCGTAATGTGATTAGGTCTTCATTTCTTTAAATTGTACGCTGAACGCCGAAGTAAGAAAGCAGAAGCAGGAAGCCTAGGTTGTTACGGTACTGTAAGCAGGCTTTACACTTGACTTCCAACCAATCTTCGTTCTCTATCTTTGGAGCAGTGCGCTACTTGTGGCCCTAGATAAGAAAACGTGAAAGGGAGGCGGACAAAACGTATCGCGAACTTGCAACTGCCTATCCTTTTACCGACGCATTCGTCAGCGAACTCCGACAATTGTAGTTCTTCAGGATGTACGTGCTGTCAATCTATGCTGTCTGTACAGGTGTGCTGGTTAACGGCTCTCTCCTCTACGGCATTACGCAGTTGATCAGCAATTGATAACTAAATGTCCTTGCCGCAGCAACTGTTCGCCTTCAGGTGCATCATTAGTTTAATAAACGAATAGCTTTCTACTCTGTGTGCCGCTATTCGCTTACGTTTAAAATGTTCGTGGATAGTTTCTGCAATTTTTTTTTTCGTGCGCATCTGCTTTCCTTTCATCACCATCATATTATTTTGTCGTCCTTGTCCGAGCGCTGAATAGCAGGCTAGAACAGAGCAGCTCAGGCCTACCTCTCAGCTCTCTCTCTCTCTCTCTCTCTCTGTCTATATATATATATATATATATATTTATCTATCTATCTATCTCTCGTCAGCTAGAGAGAACATTCGTTGTCGTTTCATTCACGTCGCTGAGACCACTAACTCAATTCACGTAACTCCACGAAAGAAAGACAAAATCTGTGTGTGTTATGCGTTAGTGTGTGCGTGCTATGCGTTAGTGTGTGTGTGCTAGCATGTTATTATGTTAGTCCGTCTGTTATTGTGCTGGTGTGTATGTAAGTGCGCGTGTGTTAGTATGTTAATGTGCGTTTGTTGGTATCTTGGTTTGTGTGCTACTGTGCGTTAGCGTGTTAGCCTGTGCTTGTACGTTAGTGTGTCCGTGTTGCCTACGATGGAGAAAGAAAACTACAGAAAGAGACTGATTCTGATTCTACACCCACGCTTGAATGTAGCCGCTGTGAAACGTCATGCTTTTAAAGGCCAACGACAACGAAATTTTACACTTTGGCTAAATTCTTTATAGATGAGTAGTATATACCACTGAGGCAATCTCGACAAGGCCGCCGGGCTCGTAATTGCATAGTTTTCTTGTTAGCAGCCTATAAACGGAACTTAAGCAGACCACGCGCTCACCTAGTTGCTGTCGCAATGACGCAAGTCCAAGCACGCGACTGTGGGATTTCTCACTGCAGCGAGGGCAGCCGTGGGTGCCGCCTCATCTCGTACGCCATGCCGAGGAACTGCGCGTGCTAGGTCATACGTCACTTCCGGCGAACGATAATGGCGACCACCTTTTCGTGGTGTCGAAAACAACCATTTCAGCGCTAGTACCTTGACACTCGCTCGTATTTCGCTCGTATTTCAGACGTCAAATTTTGCACGTAAGCTCCTCTGTATCCACATCATCTTCGACTTATCTTTTTTTGTTTTGTTTTATGCAGTCCGAAATTTTGCTGCAGTTAGCTTTCAATTTGCAAGACGTGCGGCAGCACGCACGACGTCTCGACCACCGGAATGTACTGAAACTTCATAAGCCGGTTGAGGTGAATTTCATTAAACCGAACCACTCTTGACACAAAAGGCTAGCTTGAAGATTGAACAAAAAATAATAGAAACTAACTTTTACTTCTGGAACAAAGTTAACACCAACGTCCTTCTTATACGTTACAAAATAAACGGCCGGCACTCCGTCCCGTCGTCAGTGATTAATCTAGTCTCCCGTGGCACGTGTAGGTGGCAGGAGGCACTCAGCCAGATTGGCTCTTGGGTGCGTGCACACCACAGCGAGTCTGGGGCCAGGCCGGTCGAAGTCGTAGAGCGCCAGCGAATATGCCAGCCTATTGCGCATATTGCGAATATGCGCAATAGGCAAACAACCGTGAGAGTGCTGCGTCGGCGACGTGCGCACAACAGACGAGTTTCAGAGTTTTGAATTTTTGTCTCTTCGTATCGTTCACGAGTTTACATACGTGTGAAAAATTTTTGACTCTACACAAAAGTGCGTGTTGTGAGAGAACTGCACAGTATAGGAAAAATGGCTAGAGATACTTGAAAAAAAAAAAAGAGCCGGGAATAAAATTTATAGGATTAAGTTACTGAAACTAAGGGGAACTTGGGTGATTTGAACTGCCGCAAATGTCTCTGCAAATCGAGTTGCATGTTTTCTCAGAAAGCAACGTTGCAACTTTGGCCCGTTCGTGTTTCTCTTGAAGCTAGCTTTTCCTTTTTCTCTCTCTCTCTCTCTCTCTCTCTCTCTGTTCTATCAAAAACGTTTTTTTTTTTTTTTTTCGCGGACATCATGGTGCAACTGAGCAGAGAAGAAAAAGCAGGGAGGTTGACTAAACTTTGTCCAGTTTGCATGAGACTACAGCGTTACTGCTACAGTGATTAGATTGAAAAATAGCGCCACTCGAGTACGGAGAACAAAAAAACTACCGTGGGCAACAAATTTATAGACTAGTGGTTATATGTGCTCACCCCGGTCCTTCGCGCGGTTTAAGGCTTGCTTTCGATCGTTGCCGCGATGATAAGAACACCATGGCTTTGTCGGGCAAACTGGTCGTGTCGTCCGAGATAACTCAATTGAGAAAAGCGGCTGACCTTCTGATTAGTGCACATTAGGAAAGCTAACCAGTACAAGGCGACACGTGTACCAGGAAGCTGTTTTCCTCTGAGAAAACGCAGACCTTACCTAATCACAATAGGAAGAAGAAGCTACAAACAAGAGAGTGCTAGATGTTGTTAGCTGCAGTTAGTCGGGCACAGAAGCGTCGGAAGTGCTGAGTTGCGATAAAACTGTTGGGGAACGAGAAGGGTGGAGAGGGGTGTTTAAAAAGGTGCTTGCGCGGTCACTTGCCTTGCACTTATCTGGCTACCCAATTAATTTCATTAGTATCTATTCAAGAGGTCACATTTATCAGATAGCAGTCATATAGTAATCGTGTAGTAAATCATGCAGTGATCTTATAGTAATCCGGTGGCTATTCTTCTGTGCAGCATGCGGGTGTTAAAACGGATCTTTTCCACGGATTATATCTCGTTTTCTTCTAATGGAGGATTCATAATTTTCAAATTTAGGCACGTTTTGAAGGTATTTTTACTACACAACGGGAGGAACAACTACAGTACTGAATACGAAGCGGCCTGAGAATCCGCCGTGGTTGCTCAGTGGCTATGGCGTTGGGCTGCTGAGCACGAAGCCGCGGGATCGAATCCCGGCCATGGCGGCCGCATTTCGATGGAGGCGGAATGCGAAAACACCCGTGTACTTAGATTTCGGTGCACGTTAAAGATTCCCAGGTGGTCGAAATTTTCGAATCCCTCCACTACAGCGTGCCTCATAATCAGAAAGTGGCTTTGGCACGTAAAACCCCATAATTTCGAATTTAGAAGCGGCCTGAGGTGTTTAACATACGACCTTAGAGACCTAATACTGAGTAAGGCAACCTTAATGGTCATAAAAATTTCTTTTTCTCCCATACGCTAACCAACAAGCGTAGAATCCGTCTGCTTATAGATACGTGGACTCGATGACAATCTTCCGCGTTCCTCGCACGCGGTAAAAGAGAGAAAAAAAAGACTCTAAGCCCGAACTTTCCAAGTTGTTCGCTCGTAATGTCGGTTATAGTTTGGCGATACCTCGGAAGGACGCATACGCCGCGATTCCAAAGGAGACACTGGCAATGGCGTCGTCCGGCAGCGAACCGATATTACCGGCGACTGGCTATGCGAATCCAAACACCTGGTTCCCCTCGGGCGCCGCCCATTGAAACTCGATAGAAGAGCCGCCTCAGACGCTCTCACGAAACGAACGCGTCTGTGTCCCAGACGCGTTCTTTGTGCTGCACAAGGTCGCGCCTCGGGTGGTGTTTACAAAAGCTTTTGCTTTGCCCATCTGAATGACCCAGACGGTATAGCCTCTCGCAAACTGTGGTCGCGAGGAAACCATCGAACTCGTTCATTGTGAGCGGCTCGCGCACGAGCGACCTGTAGAAAGGCGAGAGTGTGCCTTGTCGTCTTGTCGACCGACGGGTTTCGCAGTGGAGAGCTGCCCACTCGTGACGTCGCTAGTTGGTGTCACGGCAGCTTGCTTGATCAGAGCCACGAACTCTTCCATTTTTGATCGAGCGCCGCTGTGCGTGTGCTAACGAAAGACGGTGATAGGCGTGGTTCCAGTTCAAGTCAGCAATCTTTTTGCGGGCGCCTCGTAGCTTTGGCACTGCGTGTTCGGACATCTATACCGGGTGTTTCGCGTAACTTGAACGAAGTTTTAAAAACAAAGAAAGGCGTTATACATCTTCGCCGAATAACGTCAAAAGGCTATTTGTTCTTAGCCACGTGGAGTTACTACACCAATTTCTTGGCCATGTTTCTCAGAAGCTGTACAGCATTCTCGGAAACTGACAGTGTGTTTCCGCGGAGTTATTTTTATGCGTGGTTCCTTTTTCCAGGCTCTGAAAAATGCGCGAAACATGAAAATAAAGGTAGGAAGATCTAACGAACACCTTGAAACCTATGTGAAGCGCAGCTTTCATGAAGCGGTGAATCAAATGCTATCAATTTGCCGATTTCATTCCTGCGTCTTTGGCGTAAAAGAATCCGCGCGAGCGTGCGCGTATGTTCCCGCGCAACCCTGCTACGTATAGTGGGACACACGCAGTGTTAATCTCAAACAGCTATGAGAAAAATGTGTGCTGACACGATATAAGTGCACGTGCGAATGTGACCTAATGGTTAGGGCGTCGGGCTGCTGTGCTGGGCAACCGAAACTCTATCCCACCATCGGGCACGTAATTCAATTTTGTTCTTTAACTGTGTTTTATCTATTCACTAAGGCAGCAGCTGTACTCAGCAGCCCACAGCAGCCAGGATCAGGAAAGCCTGGGAGGGCTCACAACGAAATCTTCGCTTTAAAAATGACGTCACTGCGCGCTTTCGCGACTGGATTGCAGCGCTGTCTATCGCTCACAAGAACACTTTGAATGAATGTGTGTTGTTTAGTGGAGCAAGAGCGTTCGTGGGCTTGTTCGTATTGCGTTACCTGAATGGTGTAGCGCACACGGGGAACCCAAGACGGCAGCGTCTTCGTCTTCTGTGCAGTCTTGAGTGTCCGATTTGCGCTACGCATCACTCTGTCAATCGTGTTTCAAAGGCACGAAGCCTTTCCTGCATGACCGCAGTGACAAAAAAAAAAAGCTGACGAGAGGACCAACTCCTGAAAAACCGGGTTTAGCCCGGAACCGAAACTTGCCCTTAAAGGTATACTAAAGAAAAAAAGTCACAGACTATTATGATACTCCCTAATGCGAAATTTGAGTGCAACTCTATACGTGTTTTCATTTCACGATATATTGGCTGGCGTGGAGAAGAGAAGCGTCGCGCGAATGCCTCGCTAATCGATCGATCACGAGAGGCAGCGCGTGGGTGACGCGTGGGCGCGTTTCACAGCAGCCGCCGCAGAGAGACCTCCGCTCATGCAGCGCTTTGTTTCCGTATATGGTTCGGTGGACGCGCTCGCCGCATGCACTCAGGCACAATCCCGTAGCGGTCGTTGCCACAGAGCCCGTCTTACGGGGCACTATGCTTTTCTTGGCACCCTTTCGCCATACCCTCCTCCTCCGTATCCCTGCTCGCGCTCTCTTCGCTATCGCTGTCTTTCATCGCCCGCTGAGCTCCGCGTTCGTTCGGTTACGCCGAGGTACGACGCTGACGCGAAACACAGCAACGAGCGCCTAAGAGCTGCGCTCTAAACAAAGTAATTTGAGCTCTATTAGTCAATTACGCTTACACAATGCTTAACGAGCCGTTCTTGCCGTTAGAAGACTATTGGTTAAGCCGGAAAGGGAGTTAAAGACGAGTGGCGATGCACTCTTCGAGCTCCACCACCAGCTCGTCGTGACGTCATGGATTTTGACGGCGTCTGTCCAGGCCTAGCTAAATCTTTATCACCGAAGATAAGACTACACTGATTTCTACAAGAGCTTAAAGCTTAACTTAGCAAGCTTCAAGAAGTGAGCCATGCACAACGCCCCAAATGCGAAACGTATACTTTGAAATTCGTGGCGTAGATTATTGAAAGATTTAATTGAATAGATTTTCGAAAGAATAGTTTGTTAGTCTAAATTCATTTAATGTTTCTCTTTTAATGGTCCCTGCAAGATGTCTGTCCCTACCTCTCGATGCTGAGGAAGGTGAGGTTGAGCACGGAGCAGATCATGGAGACGTGCTGCACGTATAGCAGCAGCTTGCACCCCACCTCGCCCAGCGTCCACGTGTACGAGAAGAGCTGGCCGAACTTGACCGGCACACAGAGCAGCACGATGAGCAGGTCGGCCGAGGCGAGCGACGCCAGGAACAGGTTGGAGATGGAGCGCATGCGCGGGAAGCGGGCCACCGTGTACACGATCAGGAGGTTGCCCACCAGGCCCAGCAGGAGGGTGGCGCCGTACACGGCCGCGGTGGGGACCAGGTCGGCGAGGTCGAAGCGCCACGCCGACTCCTCGTAGTCGTAGTCCTCGGGCATGCCTTCCTCGGGAAACAAGGGAAGCTCCTCGCTCGAGTTCGTCGCCTCCATGGCTTTCTGCCCCTGCGAAGGCGGACGAAATCGCGCCTGATGACGTCACCGGAGAAAGCCCGGCATTCCGTACACCGTAGGCCGCGCCGAAGCCGGCCACCTGTTACACAACGTGGTCATCGCCGGGTTGCCTTGACAACAGTAAGGAACAATAACGTGGTATTGCAGGGGGAAAGTCTGTGCGTATCATCAATACTACGTCATTGTAACGATGGTGTAACGTTACCCAGAGGAGACAGTAAGGAAACAAGAACAGTAAGCATTCGTTCCGAAGTGTACACCAACCGTGCTGTAACCAGTTACCTTGTTACCGAACGTCGTTCTTCGCAACCAGGGGCGCCTGCTCAGCTATTTCATTGCATTAGAAGGCGAATGCTGAGTTGTGGTTAGGCAAGGCTCAAAGAGGAGGAGGAGGATGTTCTCGAGTGCAGGCGTATCTAGCCTTGCTGTAATTTGCGGCAATCGTTCCGCCCCAGCGCCGCCTTCCAGCAGAATCTAAGAAAGCTAAAGTTTGTAGATGCCTCGTTCAGTGCATCTTCCGTGAAAGCGCCAGCACGAGACTTGAATCGGATAAGCGCCACTTCGATTCCCCTCTCCTCCGCGCAACTCTTCTTACAGCCTTATGGAGATCGTTCCGTATTCTCGCGAACGTAGGTACACATTCAGCCCATTCCCTAGCACATTACCCGCCTGAGACCTCAGCGACCAACTGTGGCCTTGATGCGCGCCCCCGAATTAACTCTCATTGTTCATTCGCTTCTCTTTATTAATGCTAAAGCATTATATGTCGCATGAGGCAGAAACGCCAGCGTTGTACGCGAGGAGTCGCACCAAAGATTATCATCAGTGACGTCATCATCGTCTTGTATGACGTCAGTAGCAGTACAGAATTAAAGTTAGAACAAGTTAGAGTAAGGTGACTTAAGGGGGAGTAAAGTGCAGTAAGGTGAATTAAAGTGATTGAAGGTGTATTGAAATTAAAGCAAGGTGAATTAAGGTGGATTAAGGTTGGTACAAATTAGAGCAAAGTGGATTAAGGTTGATTAAGGCAGAGTTGTGGAGGACACGTGACAATGTATGACGTCACGCATCGTGGACGTAACCAATTAATCAGAGACGTCAAAGCGATTTTGCATTCAAATCATGTAAGAATACTAAAGTGACTCATTTCTTTTTCATATTTTCACTCCTAAACATCATTCTCCCTTTGTAGGGTAGTAAACCAGATGCTTGCCTAGTTGATCTCGCGGCCATTTATTTTGCTGCTCCGTTTATCTGTTAGCGGTAAAACATGAACTCCACATCACCCCACGACAACGACAGAGATGCTGCGCGTGGTTTCTTAGATCCGTATTTTAGCAGTCGTCTGAAAACCATGGTATACGGTCGGCGTGCATTCGAGATGAGCAGACTATAGAGGCAACTCGAAAAGGCCGAAACAGCCGACAGTGAAGACAGAGAAGAACTCAAGACGGTTCCTATTGTGATAGAGTTCCGTGTCCGCGTGGCAACAGTAACAAGATGCCGAGGAGAGACAAGCTGTTGCCCAATGATGGTCGGCCCCGCACGTCACTGCTAAATAGACCGATTACGTGTCAATCACTGCCAGTTAGACGTTGCCATGCGTCGAGCAGTACCATTGGCTTCTCTCGCGACGCCTTTCGTTTAGCGAGCGAGATGAGACGTCCCCGAACGCCTCGCGTAAGACGCATAGGAGAGCGGATTACAAAAAGCTGCTTCGCCGTGTATTCCCCCTAGTCCGTGTACGTAATCCAAAGGGGTTCCTATCGCGTTCGTCCAGATCCGTCTTGTTCACAGAGCGAAGGCGGATTCTCTGAGTTTCTGAGCTTACTCAAAACGAGTCCGTAGATATCTGGGCTTGCCCGTCTTATCTTGCCGAGCGCTGCAACGGGCTCTTGTTTCGATTGCGATCAATAAACTTACACGAGGGGGTGTTCCTAAAGTTCGCGATAGTGCCACGAAGGAACAGAGGTCAATCGACGAGACTCGAAATGGAAGTGTAATCTGTGCCCGTGTTCACGTTGAGCTGCAGCCCTGGTTGTTCGAGAGCTATATCCGCCGGTCTGCAAGCACATTTTCATAAATTTGTGGTTCAACGCCGAAAACGGGTGGACCGCACCGCTCGCACGGCCAACTTAATATCACCTTCGCCATTTCACGACCGTGGCATGAGACCCGGGACGTTGTCGTCGCACGCCGCCACCAGCTCTGCATGATATTTCCTTGGCGCTGTGACCCTTGAAATGCAGAAATCTGGTCACAGCTCGTGCTTCAACCAACTTTCACGATGGACGCCCCCATTTTCGCTTTCACATCCTAGGGTTTTTTTTTTTTCGCGTTACTATGAAAAACGAAATGTTTATGCTACGCTGAAACTAGACAGACGTGCGCTCATTTTTGGTGCTTAGTGTGAAGACCCTTCCCAAATTTATGGCGCCGCTAATACGAACTTTATTAACGCCCCTCGTAAATGCGCACTGAAGTGCAGCGCTGAACATTCTGTGACCATCAAGGAAAACCTAAGAAGGCAAGGAAACTTGGCACAGGGCAAACCAAGATATAGGCACTGAAATATAACCGGGGTAATATCGTCAGCATTTTCGAAGATACAGTAAATGCAGCGGAAGAATTCTGTACTGGCCTGTACAGTACTTAGAGCAGCCACGATACCTCCATTCGAAGTAGTAATGAACAGGCCACAGAGGCTCCTTCTATAACTATCGATGAGGTCAGAAGGGCCTTGCAAGACATGAAACGGGGAAAATCGGCAGGAGATGTAATAACAGTCGATTTAATCAAAGATGAAGGAGACATAATGCTTGAAAAATTAGTGGCTCTCAATACGAAGTGTCTATCGACTTCAAGCATCTTAGAGAAACTGGGAGAATGCCAACATTATACTAATCCATAAAAAGGGATACGTTAAACAATTGAAAAATTATAGGCACATTAGCTTACTTCCAGTAATATATAAAATGTTCACCAAGATAATTTCCAATAGAATAAGGGTAACACTGGACTTTAGACAACCAAGGGAAACAGCAGGTTTCAGGAAGGGATACTCTACAATGGATCACATCCACGTCATCAATCAGGTAATTGAGAAATCCGCGGAGTACAATCAGCCTCTTTATATAAATTATCAAAAGGCATTTGATTTAGTAGAGACACCAGCAGTCATAAAGGCATTACGTAATCAAGGACTACAGGCCGCTTACGTTAATATCTTCGAAAATATCTGCGGAGATTCCACAGCTACCTTAATTCTACGCAAGAAAATGGGAAGATACACATAAAGAAAGGGGTCAGACAAAGAGACACAATCTCTCCAATGCTATTCAGTGTGTGTTTGGAAGAAGTATGAAAACTATTAAATTGCGAAGGCTTTGTGAGGATCAGTGGCGAATATCTCAGCAACCTTCGGATCGAAGGTGACATTGTCCGGTTCAGCAGCACTGGGGACAAGTTGCAACAAATGATTGAGTACCTTAACAAAGAGAGTGTAAGAGTGGGGTTGAAGATTAATATGCGGAAGACAAAAATAATGGTGAGTAGCCTGGGAAGGGAACGACAGTTCAGGCTTGCCAGTCAACTTCCCGAGTCTGTGAAGGAGTACGTTTACCTAGGTCAGTTACTCACAGGAGACCCTGATCATGAGAAGGGCATTTACAGAAACGAAACAGAAGGAAATTTACATAAATTTTACGCGCAACGTAAAAAAAAAACGAGAGCGCTGCGCGTAGCATCAAAGCGTGTACTGTCTTCTTCATGTTTTGGGTTCCCGCTTCTACACTGCTTTTGAACTTGTGACACTGCTCAACCCAACTAGCCCAACTTTCTGCCTTAACTGAGAAGGCAAACAACGCACGCGTGACAGCACTCAAGTCTCAATCGCATTTGTCTAAGTCGGGGAGCAGAAAACATAACTTGTTTACTACAGCCCTTACATCAAAATATAACGCAAAATCCACCACTCAATGTTAAATTTTTGCTCTGCTCTGCCCCTTTTGCTCTGGCGAACCCAAACCGCCGCAGGTAGCCCATGCTATGCCAATTCACACAAAAAAAAGCGCTGTCGAAACCTGTCAGACGGCTCGGCACGTCTAGTCTTCCCTTCGTAGCCGCGGAATTGTTTTCGCCGGTATAGATCGGTTTAAACAGGTGAGGTATTCTTCCGGAACTCCAGTATGCATTTATCTTGCGGGAAAGAAAAAGGTTCATTACTAGCGGAAAGAATGAAACTCAAACTTTAGTTTCATACAATTAGCCCCCAAGAGGCGGCGCGAGGACGCCACTGCGACGTCAATAATTTGAAAGCGTCTTCCTGTATGCGGTCCATATTTGCTCCCAAAAAGTTCTCAACACTTGCTAGGTTGAGCCCTTGGTTGCTCCGCAGGGTAATGTTGTCAGTAGCTTTCTTTTAGACAGTCAACCAGTATTCATAGAGTGCTGTCAAAATCGATGACGTCAAGGAGAGTTGGTTTGGAAACTGCAAGATCGTGCCGCCGCTTCCCTTTCGTTATTGCATCTTTCTTAGTTTGCCAAGGCTCTACTTTCACTAAGCGTGGCTTTCTTTCTTTCTTTCTTTCTTTCTTTCTTTCTTTCTTCCAGAAGCGTAATTTGCCGAGCCACTTTAACTTGACGTTCCTCGTTAGTGTTCATTGGACGCTAACCTACTTCAGGCAGCTTTTCGTTTCTCCTGTAGGTGGCGGTAGAGTTTTGCGACGCCCCCTGTTTGCCGTTTTGCGGCCTGAACACGTTAACGAGGTTAATCGTAGCATTTCGTCCGCGATCGGGCTATCTTCGTCGACCGCGCTGCGATGACGCAGCACGCCCTAACCAGTAATGGGCGTTAGAATGTCCCGGTCACAGTGCCAAGCAGACTGTAGAGTCCCCTACAAAAAATACACGAAGGTACCCTGGCCCTAGCGTCTACGGAAACTGCAAGTATGCCGGTGCATCCAGCAGCACGGGAGCGATAGGTAGTACATGGGTTTCCCTAAATTTCTTGCTTGTGGCTTGAGACGGCTTTGCGACTTTGCAAGTGGATAACTTTTAGCTCATAACTGGGCTATACACACGGCTACTCGCAATGATTATGCGTGTTCATAGGCACGTGCTGCGCTTTTTTTTTTTATTGGCACGATGTAATAAGAGAAGTTGACGCCTTTTAGGTGCCACTGCCACTCCTCGTCGCTTGGTGAAGAAACTTGGTATTAAAAAAATTTCTTACACAATGTGTCACAAGCGTATCACAAAAATGCAGTCAGTCAGCATGAACAGCATGAACACGAGTTCGGGAAGTAAGAGACGATGACTGTGTATACAGATACATACGCAGACCAAGTACTTCTAGTTGCCCCGAGAAAGCATACGAAAGCGCAGTTTTGTATAGGAGTGCACAAAACGTAATTTACACGTACAAACATGCGACATGCGTGCGCATTGGTCAGAGGCAATCGATCCTCAGCGCTTGCTCATCTCGCTGCTTGACAACGTAAGAAGCCTCGGCTTGCATCATACAATATGTATTTCGGAGGACCCCTAAAACTGATTGTTAAGCTAGGGTATTGAAACGTTTTAAACTGACAAGCATATTTCTTTGAAACTCCCACGGGCCAAGCATTCTTTTTTCTCGGTTAATGATCGTCGTTCACGTCGTTCAGGAGCAAGAGCCCCTGTCAGGCCATACGGCATTTAGCGCTTGTTTCCTCTTTCTGTAACAAAGAAAGAAATACACTTCAAACTTCGAACTTCAAACTACTACTTAACAACGTGCTTAGAAGGATATGGTCACCAGAAAATTTAGTAAGATAAAAAGCGTAATTAACATTGACACAACAACGTCTGAAGCCACAAGCAAGAAGCCTAGACAAATCCATCGATGTAATACCCATTTTTCCCACTAAACCTGAACAACCGCAGCGTCACAGTTCTTTCTAGAAATTTTTTTTATTGTAACTGCACCTACCTGCAAGAGTAGCTCACCGGCTTATCATGACGTCCCGGATTCGAATCTGGCCGCGGAGGCTGCATTACAAGGAAAACGAAATGGGAAAAAAAAAATGCGCTCGTGTACCCAAATTTACCGGCACGTTGAGGAACCCGAGGCGATCGAAATTAATCCGGAATCCCCCTACTGACTGTGTCCCTCAGATTCAGATCGTGGTTTCGGCCATGTAGACACTCCGAATCTAATAGAAGCTTTATGGAGCAGACATCGCTCGGATGACGATATCGCTCTTTATGAAAGACAAAGCGCTCTTTATGAAAGACAGCATAATGCCGATTCATGATATGCACGCATACCGCCGAATTTCGACATACATTACCGAGCTCAAAAACAACGTCTCGTTCATTGCACAACTGGCATCACTGCAGAAAAGAAATGTCACGTACGCAACCAGAAACACCGATATCTGGCACATACATTCATTCAGAACAGGTTACGGACAACATATGCTCAGAAACACTCTGCCATATTTCTTAAACTTGTGCCAAAATTACAATTTAGATCTTCAACGCATTCGGCCAAAAGATTTGCGTCATTTTGCTTCTGTTATACACGGAAGGGCGGCACTTTTTGTTTAAAATGTGCGACATGATATTGTGCAAATCGCTTTGTTCTTTTTTTTTTGGAATGGTACATTTGTGTAAAAAAAATGGCGTTCGTTTGTGCATTCTGGTATTCCTTTTTGCTTGTGCTCTAATGCTTGTACTGTTCGCCTTTTTTTCCTAAACATCATGTATATGTATCGGGGAGGCGAGAGCCCGTCAAGCTGGAAATCTAGCTTTTTCTCTCTGCCTCCCACATCCTTGGGACGGAAAATGAAGGCTTTATTATATGTACCGAGAGAACGCGTAGCCCCTCGATCAGCGAATGGCGTTACGCATTCAAGATAAACCAGTTCGTGTGTGGCCCTAGTCCTAGAAAGGAAACAAATGTTGCGGGCGCCGTATACACACGGAGAATTTCGCCACTCGACGAAAGCGTGCTGTCTTCGCCGCGCGACGCGTGTAGTTGACGCAATGGGAAGTGTGATCTGTCAGTGCCGACGTGTATCGCGTGGTGTCGCCTCTCGTGATAACCAGGTGCGAGGCGCTTTTTCCTTCTTTTCTTTTTTCTTTCGTCGGTACGGCTGTGATCAGTCAACTCTCGACGCAACGTGCTTCTGCGAGGAACGCCGAGAGGGCGAATGGCCTTGGGAATGCAGGTGCTTCTTGCACGCCCACATTTCTTTTTTTTTTTTTTTTGTACGTGTGGCGCCTTTACCTCAAATGGTCGCCGCCGATGCCACCCGGTTCGGTGACGTGACTTGTCAATAATCGGGCAGTCTCGCTGATATATATATATATATATATATATATATATATATATATACGGATAACTTATAGGTAGAAGCTAACAAAATAGTTACCGAATCGCACACATGCACATACACACACAAGCACGCGCACACGCATGCATGCACGCACACATGCACGCGTGCACACACACACACCTTTCTTTTTGCTCTACGGCTGACTGGTGTTTATTGGTTATCTTTGTATTCTTGTATGTTCTGTTTATGTGTACATATGTGTGAATGGAAGCGTAGCAGGGGGCGGCAGAAAGTTAGGTGGACGGATGAGAGTAAGAAGTTTGCAGGGACAACATGGCCACAATTAGCACATGATCGGGGTAGTACGTTGGAGAAGTATGGGTGAGGCCTTTGGCCCTGCAGTGGACGTAGCCAGGCTGATCATGATAATGATTATGATGATGATGATGGTGATGATGTTTTGTTTATAGTACCTTTTTAGGGAATTGAACGTATTTTGTTGCATTGCTTTTGTAGCCATTCTTGTTGGTTTCGGTGCGTGCGTGTGCGTGCGAGTGCAGACAAGCAGACACAGACATACAGATGATTGAACCAATTTAAATTAAATATGTTACGCTGCAATGAAAATCTCCAATTAGAGTTACTATTAACAGTTTACGCTCCTTTGAATTTAAAACTCCTTACAGAAACTGTCGATCATAGTAGAAATTAAGATCAAATTTACGAACAAAAAGCGCAACTTTGCCTCATAGGGACAAATCGCACAAAGTGAACGAATTGGATTACTACGCGTGACATTAAGCTCGACTGAAATTTTCGCCGGGTAACTTATGAAAAAAAAAGATGAAAATGCTCACGGCAGTGACGCAACATTTGTGGGAAAGCTGCAATACAATATGTTAGTCTTGCCCGGCTAAAATTACACATCTGGAACACTTTAGGGAGTTGCGGCATCTGTTACTGTTGTCGACATCAGTCATTCGATATGCTCTAGTACTGGTTAACTTGTGTACACTTCTTGAGCACCTAATCTAATCTCTCAAGCCATCAGCCAGCAGCACCTACTCCTTGTTCGCTTGTATGCAATAATTGCTTTTTGTGCTCTGTTTACATTACGTAAATGGAGGGACAGCTGGCGAGCTAAATAATTGTTTCAATTGCTTCTAGGGAAAACGCTTAGCTGAGTGTTGGAACGAATCCAAACAAACGCTGGGCATGCGGAAGAGGAATCTCACTTAGGAAATTACGTTGCACGTGGGCGTAGACGCAAGGCAGTAAAGTAAAAAAAAACGTTAAGGGGCAATCTCCGACATTGCAACATCCGCAAATACGCTTTAAGCGTCTTTTAAGGCGTCAAACAGCTACATTTGTGCTTTTTCTATATCTCTCCGAGAGGCGTTTAACGCGCGCTATGCAAAAACACAGCAATGTCAAAATTTTCCCACGCGGGTGACGCTTCAAGGCCAGTGAAAAACGGTGCCCGCGATAGCCTTGGCATCATTAAAGCTGGGAGAAGAAAAAAAGCAAGAATCGATGGCGGGCCCGTGACCCTCCGCGTTGAGCAATCTCGAGCCCTGAGATAGGAGTATCGCCCGCTTTAAGAAAAGCGCCAGGAAACCGCGACGCCTGAGAGTCTATCGTCAAGGGCTCGCGCTACACACGATAGCATCGGATCCTCGCGGCGCAGTTTCGTTGTTTTCTTGGAAACATCGCAAATTTTTATTTATCCGGAAACTATTTACTCGAATAAACTTCACTCGAGGCTTTACCTGCAAATGACGTTTTTTTATTTCTCTTCAACTCCAAGAGGGTACAGAATAACGTTTGTCGAACTATAGACGCACAACAGTCCTTAACGTGCCAGAATCACGGTTACCGAGGCAGTGTTGTAGGTGCTTAACAATCTCTCGCATTCCAAGGTCAGAGCCTACGTAGGTCGCTTTCCTTGCCCCCTGTGATAGGGACACTCACACACATAATGTGGGAATGGACCTCGCTCCCGTTTTCTCATCCCCCCATCATCAGCGAGACTGACTGGACAGCCTGGCTCAGTTCCGGGGACGTCGACCAACAGCTTGAACTGGTGGACTGGGCGGAGAAGGCCAAGCAGGCCCAGGGCCTTACTTGAGCCCGATCCCTCAGGGACGTCCCCCTTTACTCTTCCCCCTTTCAGTAAAGTTTACCACCACCACCAAGGTCAGAAAGAAGGGCGATGTTGCATGCTAAAAAAGAAAAGAAGAAAAATAAACTGTAGATTCGACATACTCCTGCTACATTGCGAAATCTTAACCGAATATTTAGGGTAATGGTCAGTGCGATTAGCCCACTTCTCGCTCATCCTTCCCCCCTCGCTTTCTCCGTAATATCCGGGACAGTAAAGGCGCTTTTGCTCCGCTGATATCGACTTCTTCCTCAGCTTCTTCCTACTACTATTACGTGCAACGATAACGCACCGCGGACGATTTCGCTCCAGAGTTTTTGGCCACTCTTTCTCCCCCCGGCCCTTCCGCTCTCTTAAAAGGGGAATAAAGTTGATTGATTGATTCATTCATTCTGGCCACAGACTTTCCTACTAAACTTAATTAGCAAAAGTAAAGATAAATAAATAAAAGCGCTGCTAACGATGGTAATAAATCGATTTGTCGAAGGCGTTCGCTATTATGGCTTCCTCCGCTCTCGCAACGTTATTTCTCACGCTTTATCTGCCTGTGTATAGGCCCTCAATTTTCGAGCAACCTTACTATTTGTAAGCGCGTGAAGGCAAATTAAACTCGGCGCGCATGCGTAATCGATACGTAATGTTACATCCCTGACGCCTTATTTCATTAAAAAAATAATCAGTTTGCAAAGTCGCGAAGTGCTTCGAAGCCAAAAGACGGAAGATAGATAGATAGATAGATAGATAGATAGATAGATAGATAGATAGATAGATAGATAGATAGATAGATAGATAGATAGATAGATAGATAGATAGATAGATAGATAGATAGATAGATAGATAGATAGATAGATAGATAGATAGATAGATAGATAGATAGATAGATAGATAGATAGATAGATAGATAGATAGATAGATAGATAGATAGATAGATAGATAGATAGATAGATAGATAGATAGATAGATAGATAGATAGATAGATAGATAGATAGATAGATAGATAGATAGATAGATAGATAGATAGATAGATAGATAGATAGATAGATAGATAGATAGATAGATAGATAGATAGATAGATAGATAGATAGATAGATAGATAGATAGATAGATAGATAGATAGATAGATAGATAGATAGATAGATAGATAGATAGATAGATAGATAGATAGATAGATAGATAGATAGATAGATAGATAGATAGATAGATAGATAGATAGATAGATAGATAGATAGATAGATAGATAGATAGATAGATAGATAGATAGATAGATAGATAGATAGATAGATAGATAGATAGATAGATAGATAGATAGATAGATAGATAGATAGATAGATAGATAGATAGATAGATAGATAGATAGATAGATAGATAGATAGATAGATAGATAGATAGATAGATAGATAGATAGATAGATAGATAGATAGATAGATAGATAGATAGATAGATAGATAGATAGATAGATAGATAGATAGATAGATAGATAGATAGATAGATAGATAGATAGATAGATAGATAGATAGATAGATAGATAGATAGATAGATAGATAGATAGATAGATAGATAGATAGATAGATAGATAGATAGATAGATAGATAGATAGATAGATAGATAGATAGATAGATAGATAGATAGATAGATAGATAGATAGATAGATAGATAGATGAAAGGGGAAGTAAGGGGGTTAACCAGATGGGTAGATCCGGTTTGCTACCCTACGCTGGGGAGAGAGGGGAGGGGTAGGAAGTTCAAGCAAGTCTATGCACTAGCCACCGTATTCACGCGTGCTGTTTCCACGTAGACATTAACGCCTCATTTTTTTTCCTTAGGTAATTTCTGTAGCAAACCCGATGCCTTTCGCTACGTCTCCCGTGACCGTGTAGGGAAAAAACTTTCCTGCACGCGGTCGACGCTGACTGGTGAATTATCACCTGACCAACGCTGCCCAGCAACGTGATTATTCCTTCGGCGCGCCGCTGGGGCTTCTCCTCGGCGGGGACGACCCTAACAATGCACCCCCTTGCAATTAACTTTAATAAATTAAGATTTTCCCTAACCCCGAAAGCAATATCTACCGCACGCCGCTGTGCTTATTGAGGGCCTCAACTACGCGTGCGTGAAAGGTTCGTCTCGAAATTCATTGCGGGCTCTCTTACACCAACAATTCTTCCTGATTTGTTCATTTAACCTGTAAACTTTTTACCTACTGCGAGGTTTTTTAAAGGCAATTTCCTTTTTTTCTTCTCTCTCTCTCTTTTCTACCTTGCGTTCTTGCAGATTAAAAAAGAACATGAAAGGAACGAGCGTTTCTGATTGCGACGCCTTGCCGCCTGCGAGCGACGCAAGAAAAGTGCGTTGGCGTGCTAACGGAGGAGTTCGTAGGGTTAACAGGCGAACTCGCAACGAAATTTCGAAGAAACGCCGTCGTGAACTTTTAAAGCCTTGCGAGTAGTCCGATCTTGCGACGAGGTTTTCTAGGTGCCAACGCCTCGGCAAAGGGTGTCCGCGACTGCGGACCACAGTGGACTTAATGCAGTCATTGTGCACGGTTATTGAAACGCACGTTCGCTATGGTTTCGTTTTGTCGAGTTACCTTTTAATGCGAAACATGCGTTATCTCAGCACCGCGGCGGCTTGGGCTAGTCGGTACATACTCTACCTACAGGGGAACAGCGCGAAAATATGGACAAAAAAAGGGGAACACACACGCACCGGCGCTGGTGTGTGTGTTCCCCTTTTTGTCGTTCATCTTATGGCGCTGTTCCCCTGTAGGGAAGACAGGGGGAAGGCGGGAGACGGAAATTCAAGACGATGAGCAAAACGAGAACAAGGTGAAAGCGGGAGCCAACGTTTCGACAAGTGGAATTGTCTTTTTCAAGGCGACATACGCTTTCCTCGGCACCGTGTATATATAGGTAGGGTTCCCTACCTACCTATACCTATATACCGCACCTATATATACTGTGCCGAGGAAAGCATATGTCCCCTTCAAAAAGACAACTCCCCTTGTCGAAACGTTGGCTCCCGCTTTCACCTTGCTCTCGTTTTGCTCATGTTTCCCTGTAGAATACATTAACTCACTCTCCGGACTTTTTCCCCTTTCCACCCAGCACATGTGTAGCCTCAGTCCCGCGCTGCACCCGCAAAGGCTGCTGAAGGCAGCTAGGTCTTTGAGAGTGACGTCAAGTGTTCTGTTCCTCGCCTTTTCTTGCACGCAGCAGTCGTTGCGTGTAGTTCGGCGGCGCGGCAAGGATTTACTGGATCTCTCTGGTGCATTGTGCGTCGTACTCAAGGTAGCGGTACGTGGTTCAGCATAAACGGTGTTGGGGAGGTTCACGTTAGCTTTGTGGAATGTAAACTCGGCCACTCATAGGATGTGCATCAGTCTGCTTCTGAATGGCTCTGAGCAATCCACTACAGCGCAATAACTCCAGTCGCATAAACGTCCACGTGCAGCTGCTAAAAAAACTCTGGCACCGGCAACACAACGGACAATGCACAAACGCGGTTCACACAAAGGGAAAAAGCTTAAACGCTAAACCGCGCGTGTTGTGAGGCGGAATACTTCGCATTAGCATACGTTTCGACATGGCGTAGGATATCATACTCTCCCTCTCTCCCTCCCTCTCCATCTCTCTCTCCCTCTTTCTCCCGCTCAGGAAAACGTCTTTCATTCAAATTGCATCTCTATGCAACGCTGCATGTCCTGCAATTTAAAATCCGCTTGCAGATTCTACAAAGCAGCTCGTCTGGTCATCCAGCTCAAGCTGGTCTTGGAACCAAGCTCAACAACAAAAAAAAAAACGTGGGGCTGCCGGCATTACGGCGCCGGGACGTACACATCCTGCGCATAAGCTCCGGATGTAGTGACGCCGGTCGTAAGGTAGCCAGAGGGCCGACAAAATGCTTGATTCCTGCGTACTCCATTTTCACTACCTCCTCCCTAATGCGTGCCGCCATTGTCTTGCAAAAATGCGACACTTTCGCCATGTTCCCGCTTGTTACGCTATCCCGTTTCATTCGTTCGGGGCAAACCTGTTTTCCCCGTTATTCCCTCGGGTTCCTACGGCGCCCAAAGTTGAAACCTTCCTCTTCCTCTCTTGTTCCAACGTCAAGCACTCGAACGACCGCCACACAAGCTCTAGCCAACTCACCGTTCGTCTACCATACGGCGCAAATAGCTTTAACTGCGGAAAGGGGCTCCTATTGCTCCCACTATGAATTTACGACGTCACAGTCGCACGACATAGCGGTTAGGCGTTGGCAGAGTAATGGCGTAAGAGTCACGTTTCGCTGAACAAAAATAAACGAAATCCGAAAGGTTCCTTTGTTCGGCTTTATGTTTACACGTGCCACGTTTCAATTAACTTCCGCTCAACGCGCTGCCTGCCGCCGCCCACCCCCCCTCCTTCCTTCCGCATTTTCGGTCGCCACGTGAAACTCGGGCAGTTGTCGCGCTCGGCCGCTTCGTGGCGCCGTTATAACTCCCGCCTGAACCTTTCTTGATTGGTCACACCGCTTGCGTCTCGCCAAACGCTGTCTAACACGCCCTCCGCCACCCCCCCATTTGCTGCTCGGAGGAGAAAAACAAACCTAACACCGCCATAGCTCGACCTACCACACACCCTGCATATTCAGAACCGTGCGGCGCTGTGGAAGCGGGAGCGCCGAGTCGGCAGTGCCCCTTTTACCGCGGAGCGTTCGTGACGATTTCCACCCAGTTTTGTGTAACGGCTATCTGGCCTCGTTCGCTGCGAAACACGAAAACGCGTGCGGATCGGACGTCAACTTTCCGGACACCGGCGCGCTGACATCCAAATTTCGAATAAGGGACCCGCGCGTACGAATTGCTTCTGTCGGTCAGCTGAAATAAGAGTATCCATTTCAGTTTGCATAATGATTGATTTAGACTTTCTTGAAAAAAAAAAAAACCAGCTAAACTTGTAATAGTGCAAAGGTCCGCTCGCGTGCGGTCCCGCTCTGCTCGGGGTGCTTTTATATATATATATATATATATATATATGTATATATATACATACACGTCTGCACACGCCTCCAAGGCATTAACCGTTCGCTCCAGAACATTTATACAGTTCATAACAATCATTATCTACCAATCCAAGCGTACTTCGCACTATATAGATGTCAACTGGAGTTGAGTCTACCACATTCTGTCTTTTTCTTTCATACTTCTTTGTTTCTCTTTCTTTCTTCCTTTCTTTCTTTCTTCATCACTGCCATCGAAAGACAGATGTTGAAGGCCGCAAAACTAACAACCAAAAATGACTTCACTTGAGTCACGGCAAACCGTTTCGTGGCGGTTAGCTTGAAGAATTCAACGTTTCTCATAACTTGGGCTGATGACTTGGCCACATAGATTACGGTGGCAGCATTCAGTCCAACAAAGAGCACATATGGTCGGCCCCTCCAGAAAGAAAAAAAAACATACATGTGAGAAATTTTATAAAGGTAGAGAAAGAAAGAAATGTAAGAAAAAAGAAAGGGACAGAGCGCGAAACCATCACGCGACACGGCACGTTTTAATGCGGAAAGATTAACGGAAACGCGCTGCTAAACAGTATCAGAATAGGCGTGTGTTCACTGCGAAGAAAGGAGGAGAAATTCGAAGTGACAGATTACTCCGTGCCACAGAATATAAAACAAGCACTGCTCAGTGGCTTCGAAAAAAGAAACACAGAGAGTGGTTATAGTATGAAACACATACATATATAAACTGAATACCATGCATAAAATAACAGCAAAACAACCTACAAGGTGTCTAAAGTATGCAAAGGCTGCTTTGAACGCTCAGACTTTAACACACTGCTCAGAAGTCAGTGCGCGTAATTCAGTGCCATTTCAGAATTCAGTACGTGGCCGGTGCGTACGTGTCTGTCTACGTCAGTCCCGCGTTCATTTGACGTCTGCTCACGTGTTTCCGCGGGGAGGGCATTTACTACCAAACCGTGCTATTCACTGTACTGTATCGTCTGATCTTTCTCTATTGTCGTCTGTATTTCCTTCCACAAAGACAGAGATGCTTGCAAAAAAAGGCACAGAGAGCGCCTATATGTGGGCTGATACCGTCTCAAAAGGGCCTGACTCTCGGTTCGAGCTGAATCACAAACGCTGGCACCCTTGCCAAGAAGTTAATGCGAGCGTGCCTGAGCTAGGCGGCCTACGCTGCACTGCCGAGGAGTTAGAGAGCGCAAACGCATACAACTCCACGTGCGGAAAACAAACACGGTAAGCGCTTGCGACATGTGTTTCCACCAAACGTCCACGTTTTCGGTCGATCCATTTACCCTTTCCATGCGTGGGATGAAACGCCTTGTCGCAGCCACCATCAGTGCGAAAAACGCAGCCACTCGATGATTCTGTCGAGTTCGCGAGAAGGAATGCAACACTGAAACTCGGTCCGAAAACCATGAACGCAGAAGCTCTGCTTGAAAAAATTCCTTTCAGAGGTGGACGTGCCACCGTGTGATTACGTAGCTAGGGACCACGAAGACTGAAATGCCTGCCAGCGTTGACTTGTGGTGGCCGAGTTGCTCGAGAAAAACGTCAGCGGAGTTTGAATTCGACGCTAAACTTTGAGAAGCAGAAGAGACCTAAGCGTTAAGAGGAAGCTTTAGCTCGGCCCCAACTCCGACGCGGCCTATTCAAATACATGTAAAAACGCAAAAACGTTTTTCTGAGATAACCCCTGGACCGATTTTAATGAAATTTGTTGCTTTTGAGAGAGAAAGTTAAATTCTAGTGACTGTTGGAAGCGGAATTTTGATTTAGGGCTTGAATTTTGTTAAAGAGATTTACAAAATTTCAGAAGTTTGAAAAGAATAGAAGCACGAAGTTTACAAGCTAACAGCTCTGCATCAAGAACAGATATCGCGGTTCTGTAAACGGCAGCCATTAGATCATTCAAAGCGGACAAATTTCATATGGCATTTTACATCTTACGTGAGTTTGTTACGTTGTTTACGAGGGTTCTGCAAAAGTTGTAATTACATATTAATAAATTTTTTGAGATTCATGTATAAGATGTCAACTTTGTCCGCTTTAGATGTGCTATTAGGTACAATTCACAGAATTGCGATATCACCTATTCTTGCTGAGTTACAGAGTTGTAAACTTGATAGTTTCGTTTTCTGAAAATTTGCGATTTTCTCCAATTTTTAATAAAAAATTGACGACCTAAATCGAAAATGCGAAACCAACAGTCACTAGATTTTAAGTTTTTCTTTTAAATGCAACAAACCCCGTCAAATTTGGTGCTGTGGTTGCCGAGAAAAACGAATTCTCTTTTTACATGTATTTAGATAGGAGCACCCGAGCTAAAGCTTCCTCTTAAGAAGCTGTAGCTCAAAAAAAGAGACTCAAACGTTCATAAGCGTAGGTCTGACGGCGTGCGAAGCTTAAAGAACGGTGACGAAGACGAGCGTGCGGAGACAAAATAGTTTCAAATGTGGGACGGCAGAACAGCAGTGCGCAACCCTTTAATACTTTTTGAAGTATTAAATGACTCTTATCAGTGATTTGAGGAGGCCCGCTTGTGTGGCAAAACTGTTCGTGGAATCGGACCTCCTTAACGAAATTTTGAGCACCTTTTCGATAGTGACGTTTCCGATGCTCATCTTCTACAGGAAGTTGCTGAGAGACGTAGTCGCAAAGTTGTTACGTGTTGAAAACAAAGGTCGTTGGAAGCTGCGATGTCTTCTCCATGAAAGACCTTTCAGAGAAAGTTCGTTAGATAGCTTAACCACAATGCGTTCAAGCCATAAAAGCAAATGTTAGGCGGAGGAACAACACCATGTTTTCAGGTCATAACAACAACGACGTACCGATGCAGGTTACTGGTTACTGTCCTATCTTTTTCTATGTCTCCCCTACTCTGGTCCTTGTGCTCAAGTGCACCGAAATATCGATCTTCGGGTTTCGTCGCTGGCACTCTTGATTGGCCTGAACGATGGGTATATTCTGTAACCCTAATGGTCCGCATTACATGGCCTGCCCAGCTCCATTTTTTTCTCTCAGTGTCAATTAAAATATCGGCTATACCCGTTTGCTCTCTGATCCATACCGCTCTCTTGCTCTCTCTTAATGTTATGCCTAGCATTCTTCGTTCCATGGGTATCCACCAGTCGATCACAAAAACTATTTTTAAGTAAAGGTAGCCCGGAAAATCTGGCTGAAGGTAGGCTGTCTGCAGCCTTAACTTTCGAGGCGATGCACGGAATTCGAGTGAAACAAAGTACGCAGAGGGAGTCGTCGCGCAAGTTGTTGTGAAGGGGGACAGGGGGGAGGGGCGAGGCTTTGGAATAGAGGGTTGTAGTCCGCTGCGTCGGACAGCATCGTCCACATGGCGTCGAACAAAGCGCGCGACAGCTCCTATTTTATTTATTTCTCGCTCGAGGACTTCCATTGTTCACCTCCCGTGAAGCGCTGCCCGCACCGCGAGAGACCAAGTGCCTGTTCGTTTGTGTCCCGTCCCAGTAAGCTTAATCAACGGGCCACCCCCCGTCCCGAACTCTCAGGACGGAGGGGAAAGAAAAACGAGACAAATGATAAAGTCTGATTGTCCGCGGTTCCATACGCGCCTTCACAACTGGCCTCGCTAATTTTGCCTTCTCCTTGTTCCAATGGAAGGATGGGCAAGAAATAGAAAAAAGAACGGGAGAGTGAGAGATAAAGAGGCTGGCAAGTGACAAGAAAGCCGGACGCCGTAACTAGAGCGGCGCGAGTGCGTTAACTGGTAAGCATGTTGTGACACGTGCTCCCTCCTCCTTCAGCTCCTCCTCTTACGCTGTGCCCTTCCACACGCCCACTCCGCCGCCCTCTCCCTCACTTCTCTTTTCTTTGGTCGCTTAAGGTGTCCTCGTAACGACATACAAGCAGCGAGAGCTTCACAAGCTTCCTTTTCCTTGGTATCTTTTTCTAGTACCGCTTTCAGTGACGTGCTGCGCTAAATTTCTCCCTTTCCGACGAGTCGCTCAAATGAGAGAGCCTTAATGGGTCGACTGGGATGTCACTGCAGATAAAATTGCCTCGCGCTCTTACAACTCTCCGAGCAACAACGGCCGCTCTTTCGAACAAACACATTGCTCGGACAAAGCGAGCCTTTGACGAGGAGGTTGTGTGTGCGATAAATTCGGCGGATAGAATTTAAATGAAAGACTTCCACAGCTTTTCTTTAAGCTGTGGAAGTCTTGTCTGAACTGCAGTACTATGACCTGCGCCGTGGACCGTCGACACCTTATCTCATTGGGAGCGCATCTTCCATTGGTATTGTCGCCTCTCAGTCATGATGCTTTACCTATGTGAAATCCTGTAACTGCTCACGCCTGTATGTGTGCGGTGGAGTGGGGGGGGAGGTGCTGGAGGGGAGGGGTGTATTAGAACTTGCCACGTCACGCAGGAAGTCAAGTGTAAATCGAGTGAACGACCCGAAGCTGCCTTCTCCACACAATATGTTTTATGACGCATCAGCCAGCTTTACGGGGGCCTAAATACGAGGGAGCTACGCATGCATGCATGGACAACCATTGAGGCACGTTGCAGTTACAGTGAACGGCCATAGATTGATAAAGAAAGAAGATTGTGAATGCGTAAGCGGAAGACACATTTACGCAAATTTGTTTCGACGCACCGGACAGAGCGATACTATAATAATTTGCACCCGGAGTTAACGCCGCGGAGCCATGAAGAGGTTATGTAAGACGCCGTAGCTAACGGCGCCTGAATAATTTGGTTCAACCGCGGTTTACGGGCACACAAAACACACTACTCGAACCCCTTTGATATCCGCCTCCATCAGAACGCAGCCACCGCGACTGCTAGTCGAACCCGCAACCTCGAGCTCAACATTAGAACGCCGTAGACATTGAGCCACCACGACGGGTACTGCTCGGTCCAGTGTTCATACAATATGAAGAGAAATACGAGAAAAAGGGAGAGAGCCTGTGGAGATGTCGCTGGTCGCCATTGAACGATTCCGCGATGTCCGTCTGTTTTGGACGCATGCCCAGGAATTTTGAGTATTGTTGCCCCTTCGGCATGCTTATGACCTTCACTGCAGTACACCAGCGTAACTCAATTAGCAGCACTAAAGTTTATATATATATATATATATATATATATATATATATATATATATATATATATATATATATATATATATATATATATATATATATATATATATATATATATATGACATACGCATTTATGGGCCCTTGTCGTAACATCGTGCTGTGCTAGAGCAAGTGTTTTGGTGCTGATCTAAAATACTGCGATACCACCGAACTGCCAACTAGATGCTCTATATGCGTATGTTATTAGAAGAAAGTACATATCTCGATGTTGCTAACTTAAACTAGCTGAAACTCGACGCGATCTTTCAAAACATAATTTTTTGAAGATGCTGCGCGTTGAGCTAAACTTGTGTGCTGCAGTGAAGTTCAACAGAGTGCCGAAGGGGCAATGTCCGAAATTTCCGGGCATGCGAATACGCTGGAACGAAATGTTCTCAATGAAACTCGGATCAGTCCTTTGGACTCTCTGACTTGATATGTCAACGCCAAAAAAAAGAAGCTGTAGAAGAATAGAAAAGCGGGTGAGTTAGAAACTAACCGTATTCCTTTTCTTTTTGTTTTTTTCTAGTTAATGACAAGTGCTTGTCTCGTCCTCTTTCTGTTGTCGTAGTTTCGGCGCTCTGCAGCAATGGCCACACAAAAAAGCGTGCCCGAAATTAACCGATAAAAAGAAAAGAATGCTAGTGGCGTCCATCTCTTCATCCCATTACCGAACCGCCGATGAGAGAACACGGCGACCGTCATACGCCAGCCAACTCACACGCTGCGCACGAAGTTACGCGCGCAACCACACTTTTAAGCGCTCCCTCTACCGGGAACCAATGTCCCGATCTAGCGTACAGCGGCGGGCCAGATATACCGGCTCTCCTCCTCACGAAAAGCGCGAATCCGCTGAAGATGAGTGCAACGACAGAGACGCTGCGCGCATAAAAGCGGGAGCCCATCATTCGGGGCGGCTTACGACGCTCTGCGGTAGAAGGTACCAAGGACATTGGCCAGACAGGTCTCGCGCTTTCGTACACCCTCCCCCCCCCTCCTCCTCCTCCTCCCGCTTGTTTGTTCGCCCGAGCCCGACGCGGCTTGTCATTCCGCTCGTCGATGCTCGAAATCCGCGCGCCATTGTCGTCGGAGAGCGAAGCACTTTCCCAGCCGTGGTTTCGTATCCACGCGCCGTTGTCGTCAGAGAGCGAGGCACTTTCCCCGCCGCGGTTTCGTACACCCGTCGTTACCGGAGCTTGCGCCTCCCTAAAGCGCATCACATTGCGCTGTTCTGGCTTCGGTAACGACGTCTCGCGGAACGTCGACTTGGCCTCGAAATGCTTCGCGACGGTCGACGACAGGATGACGGTGTGGAAACCGGCTCACTTGCGCGTACGCAGGCTACTAGCGAGGCCCATTTCTGGAAAAAAATAAGATCTACGGGCTTGCCGTAGCTCGGTGAAATTTGCCTAAACTGTGCCGCGGTGAGTTTGCAGACGCTTTTACCGGTGATGGCGCAGTTAGAGCTGCTTTCAGCGCTGATAAACGGCCACGTGCTGAATGTTGAGGGTTCTCGTGAGGTAACTGACACGAGGCAGATCTGTTGAAGCATGCCTTTGGGAATGCCAAGCGCTTATGGCTTACAGAGGAACAGTGCGAAGAGAGGAAGGACGAGAAGGGAAAAAAACACCAGCGCCTCCCCCTTATGCCTCCTCGTGTACGGCGGAATGGTTCGGGCGCCCACGCTTAGCGAGGCAGTCACTCTGTTCGCTGCAGGAAATTCCTCTTACGGTTATCAACTACGACTCATGCCTAAGCATCAGTCTCTTAGAGCGCATCTGTTGGCACTCATCGTACCCTACCTTCCACCGCGTCGGCCCACTCATGTGTAGTAACACTGAGTGAGCTAAACGCAAGTATGCCGTTGATTGATTGATTGATTGATTGATTGATTGATTGATTGATTGATTGATTGATTGATTGATTGATTGATTGATTGATTGATTGATTGATTGATTGATTGATTGATTGATTGATTGATTGATTGATTGATTGATTGATTGATTTTAGCGTTCCAACCTTAAGCACAATTTCATTTTCATTGACTATGTCTGGAGACTTCGGTTAAACTGGTCTGTTGAAAAATTTATGGAGGCAGATATGGAGCAAAAAAAAAAAAGTAGTCTCGTTGACATTTTTTTTTCCTCTGGACAGTCAGTACACATTGTAAAGGCAAAATAAAACTCGGTAGGGTGGCAAGGCAGATTATCAGATGCCTGTGGATGGTCTATAAACTCACAAAAAGTATTGCATGCTTCAAGGAAGAGTGCATGGGAATGCCTTTCTCTTCCAAAGTATGCTGTTGGCCGAGCTGAATATATACACCTCTCCAAAACAGTCAAAGAAATAGATAGAGAAAGAGGGAGGGGAATATAAATGAAAGGAAGGAAGATTAGCCAGGACTGATCCCGGTTTGCTACTCTGCACTGGGAGAAGGGAAGGGAATGATTAAGACAAGGAGAGAGAGTCAAAAGTTGAAGTGCACTGGAGTCGCCGACGTAACGAAATTTTGCAGCGCTGTGTCCCATGAGGTCGATCAGTGCGGTTGCTTTCGGGAAATCGCAGCGGCGCATTTGCGGGCTACTGCAGCTGTGATACGCGAGACCATGGCCCCAAGATATTGTCCAACGAGAAAGGTCTTCCGTCGACATGGTTTAGAGAGCCGCGGAAGGCAAGCACTTCACTTTCTCAAGATGGGCAGTAGCATGTAAACGTATTCTGCGGTTTCTTCGCCGCCACAAGCTGTGCATTTAGCGCTATCGGTCATCTCAATCTAGAATGATTATGGACCTGTGAATTTCAGCGGCCAGGCGTAAGCGACAATCCACTCTTCCGTTCGGAACATTCCAGGTACCGGGCACAATTGCATAAAAGGGTCCAGTGAATGAAAACGATTGTGAGCAAAAAAATCAGGTGTGTGCCGCCTATGCCGCGTCAGATCGTGTGCTAGCTTGCTTAGGTGCTGGACGGCATCAGTTCTCGCTTAAGGCAAGAAGCAGAAATGATTTCACACTTAACAGAGGATAACAATACGGGAAAGCAGACGATTCTATGGCATGTCTATACAGACAATGTGCAGACTGTACAAGTCCTCCTTTTATGTAAGCGCATGCTTACGAAAGCTGCGAACGTACGCTTCTTAGAGAAAGAAGGGCTGAGGAGCGCCGTTCTCTCACATTTTGTCGTCCGTGGCAAGCTGGTTATAGAAGCATTGCTGCGGGTTTCCGACGGACATCCAACTGGTCGCTCGCCTCACGATAACCGCAGCAATACATGCGGTGCGTCGGAGCGCGAAATACGCCTCCCCGCCCTATACTCCCGACGTCCGCGTCTGCACGTCAAGGCGGCATCTTCTCGTGGAATCACATTCGAGGCACAAGACGCGCACCACCAGTGCCGAAATACGGCGCGCATCTTTCTCTCTCTCTCTCTCTATGGGCTGTTGCTCCCGAGAAAACGCCCGATAATACTCGCAGCAGCAGCAGCTGGTGTGATAGCACGTACTGCCTTTCTTCTCTTCGGACGCCCCGCACTGTTCACCCCGATGCACCGATACGCTCTGGCGCATCCGCACTCGTCGATCACGTTCGTCGGACCAACGGCGACAACGCAGCGTCGATCGAACGGCAGCGACTTTTTCTTGGGCTCCCAGATGCAGGGATGGCAACTACGAAGGAGAGCGTCGGCCTCGAGTGTGTGTGTGTGTGTGTGTGTGTGTGTGTGTGTGTGTGTGTGTGTGTGTGTGTGTGTGTGTGTGTGTGTGTGTGTGTGTGTGTGTGTGTGTGTGTGTGTGTGTGTGTGAGAGAGAGAGAGAGAGGGGGGGGGGGCAGGGTATGGGCCACCGAACTCTTGTTACTCTTACGCGCGTTCGAGCGTTCCTGCGTATCTATAAGCCAACCCACCGACTCTTTCGTAACTACGCCATTAGAGTCCAAACTCGCGGACAGACTGCGAATGTCTTTCCCTTCTTCTTCTATCAAGCGCCGAGGTAGCTTAGTGGCTATGGCACAGCATGTGTTATTAGCTATATTTAAGCAAGCGAGATCCCTCGCAGGAACATGTAATGAAACGAAGGAGTGTTGCTCCCCAACCATCTGACGAACCCATCTACACATATCCTCGTTGCCATGCAGGCATTATCAATACTGCTACAAGAAATCACACAAACAAAAACAACAGGGGCGCGTTTGGCGATCCGGTCCTTACTTTTTTCTTTACACTTTTTTAACAAAGGAAAAAAAATGGCACAAATAGTAGTGGAGACAGACATGCTTCGTAAGACATGTGACGCTTCCCATTATCTTACAAGCCCCTGTTAACGTACATTATGATTAGCATTTTGAGAATTTCTGTACCCCTCTTAGACCTGCCGGCCTTTCGTCCTTGTCTGTTATTCTGTTTACTGCTTCGTGCCGTACGATCTTGCAGTGAAATTGATGGCACACCAACTATACTAATCAGCCGCCCTTCTCTGAACGTATCATCTTTAGGTTAACGTTTTCTTAGCGTGACAGCTAATGTTCGCACTGCAGAGTAACGTTAGCGCTGCGTTCGTTCCCCAACACGTTACTGCCGTTAACGTGTATTTAAGGTGTGGGAAATGCGATGCAAGGCGCTATTGTCGTATTTGTGTAAAAATAACTTCTGAATAGGCAACAAACTTCCGTTCGCTCTAGGTCGGCAGGTGCTGAATATACGGGATGTTTCGCGTAACTTCAGCCAAACCTTTAAAATGTTCAAATGCCACGTAGCTTGGTCGAACCAAGTTGATGTTGTTAGCCGCCACTTGGGGATATTCAGATTACTTTTTTGCATTCTGCGTAATTACACAATTAGTCTTAGTTATTTAATCTATCAAAATTGTAGAGCAACACGCAGAATTACCGATACAGTTTTCGCTTGATGAATATGTGCTACATAAAAGTGTTTTTTCGAGCGTGAAAGATACGCGGAAAATTGCCGCGCGACTGGACGCTCAAGGCCATACATTCATCGAAGGTGTCTTCATCGGAGTGTGTCGTTGCCAATGGTAAGCGAGGAAGCCAATCGGCGTCAGCATATCGGTGGCCTCTCCCGTTAGCTACCGCAAAGTCACATTCCAGAAGTCGCAAAGCCCATCGTGCCAGACAACCAGAGGGATCTCAAAGACTTACAAGCCAGCATAACTAATGGTAGTCGGCAATGATCTTGAATGGGCGACCGTAAATAGAACGGCGGCGGCATTTCCGAACAGCAAAAGCAGCCTCGAGACATTCTTTCTCCATAACAGTGTATAATTTCGCTCAGAATTGCTGATGCAACGACTGGCTTTCAGTAACAACGTGTTCTGCCTAATTGTGTCGTTGTACGAGCACTGCTCGGATGCCTATCCCGCTGGCGTCAGTGTGGATTTCGGTGGGAGAATAAGGGTCGAAGTGACGCAGGATAGGATCCGACGTAAGTAACGAGAGAGGGGGGATATAAGGGAGGCAGGGATGTTAACCAGTCAAGAGTCAGGTTGGCTACCCTACGCTGGGGAAAGGGAAAAAGAGAAGAGATAGAAGGGGGAGAGACGTGCACGGACGGTACTTGAGTTAAAGCCGATCGCGAAAACCGGACGTTCTGAGAAAGCACAAAAGTGCCTTGACTGCCTTCTGAGCCGATGATTGGTGGGGGCGGTGCTCTAGTACTGTCTGTTCACTCAGAGGACGATCATCTAATTTCCTCAATGTGTTGGACAAAGATTGTCTTTGTGCTTGAGTTGACCGAACCGCTACTCACATTACGGTGTCGAATTGAGAGGTGCATCGTTTTTTTTTTTTTTGCAACAAACACATCAATTGATGGGCAATGTCAGCGAATATCGGATCAAAGCGGCATTAATGCGAGCGCAATCGAAGAAAACGGCGCAGCTCTCGTTCGGCATGTGGCGACTCGAAGGCGCCGACGGCCTCTATCTTCCGCGGGTCAGGTCGGACTTTGCCGACGAGGCGGCCGACAAGCAACGTCCGGCGCTCACCAAACCGACACTTTCCGGAGTTTAGGATCAAGCCAGCTTTCTCCACGCAATCCAAAACCAGGCTAAAGACATGTTGTTATATGCTCTTCAAACGGAACGGCCGAAAACAACAACTTCGTCAATGTAACGCAGACTCATATCTCCCACTTTGGTCCGTGAAGAACTGTGACCGGCAAGCACGTTACAAAGTCTGGACGCCATAACGCTACAGTATGCAGACCTAATAATAATGATAATCGCACTCTACAGCTTTCACGAAAAACGCTCTAAAGAATGCGTAAATATATATTTTTCTTTCACGGCGAACTTCTGCACTCTACGTACCAAGAGGCCAGAGACCAAAGTTTTCATCCTTAATGCTGGGCACGTGGGAGATGTACGCCTGAGCATTCTATGGGTCTCGGAGGAACTGTATGGTGGTTCATATACACTTGACACCAGTCGCGGTAAAAGCCGGTTCGCGGCAGCAACCGTTAACGGCGGCCCATCAACTTCCGCCAGCGGCGAAGCCATTTTATGGCGGACGAAGGCGAACGTGACGGTGGAAGTACCTAAACGAACTTTAGACGTCGAGAAAAAAGACACACCTGCCACCGGACTTACAAAGGAAGTGGAGAACGGCTTTCCAGGGAGAAAAATTATGAAGGGCCTACTCAAAAGTGGCTCGACCGCAGGTCCCCTCCCCCCCCCCCCTCCCCATTTGTTTTTCTTTTTTTCTCTCGCTTTGACTTACTCGAATTGGAATTGCTTTACGACGTACGTGTACGGCAACCAGGGCCGCGTTGAGGGTGGCACTCAAGGCTTCCCTTTCGAGTGGCGCTCTGACATTCGTTGAAAGAGGGTCGAACTTTTTTCAATGAGGGGAATTCGGTGGCGCGGGTATTCACGAAGTTTCACGCCTTCGGGGCGATAAAAGCGCGCTCAAATTCGGGACCGGGCGTTCTCTCGTTCGCATAAGTCGCTTTGCCGGACCGCGACGACGTCCATTCATTTGCAAATTCTTCGTACGCATTTCTGTTGAGGAAGTCTACCTTTTAGCCAAAGCAAGTCCGCACGGACGGCGATTTAGACGGAAATGGTGTTGACGGGCAATGACATTTTTGTTTCAAGTTAGGTGATTCGCATTCGAGGTTTTAAATACTTGTACGCGGCCCGTATTTCGTATCCATATTTTCATACAGGCACAATTCATTCATTCATTCATTCATTCATTCACTGATTGATTGATTGATTGATTGATTGATTGATTGATTGATTGATTGATTGATTGATTGATTGATTGATTGATTGATTGATTGATTGATTGATTGATTGATTGATTGATTGATTGATTGATTGATTGATTGATTGATTGATTGATTGATTGATTGATTGATTGATTGATTGATTGATTGATTGATTGATTGATTGATTGTCTATTTCGTTTAATTTTTTTCCCTTCACCCACAATATGGCTCATGGAATTACACTTAAACACTTAAAGTACACTTAAACAGAAAAAATTCAACACAATATCCAGACGCAAGCTGCAAGCTCTGCAAACACGAACACGTAGACATGGCACACATCTTGTGGAAGTGCACACAGATCAGTTCAGTATACGTAGAGGACAAGATAGAACCGGACCTTCTCGAGGAGCGATGGCTAAGCGCTCTGACTAGATCAGAACTACACGACCAATTATGGGCTATCCAGCGGGCCTGGGCAGCGGTGGAAAGGCTATGCCTCACCGCACACAATGCCCGGGTGGCCTGAGCCCGGGCTGGCAACCTCGCAGGTCCTTTTTCCATTAAAGTTTTTTCCGTCCGTCCGTATGGCTCATGGGGTGCGATAAGGTGCTATTGCACTGGGACTTTATACAGAACCTCACACCGACGAAGACGATAAGGACAACGGTGAAAATTCACCTGGAGTGTCCATATAGTTGCTACTGCAATAATATAAAGCGAATGCTCCGAGTAGATACGAGAGAGACCGAGAGAAGCTCTTCTCAACAGACCGTTTCCTTGTTTTTTTGCCCGTCCGAAGCGACGAAAGTCCGAACCCCGTGAGGACCAAAGCTTCAACGCATGCCTTCAAGGGCACCGGCTCTGAAAAGGCTTCGCGAAAGAGGTCTCGCTGTTATATTTATTTCGGGCTTATGCTATGCTGCCCGTCAGCTGGCGATTGTCGTATATATATAGAGAGAGAAGGTAATAATAATAAAAATTAATAAAAAAGGAAGGCGCGTCCCCCGAAAGAAAAAGGCAGTCGCGTCCCCTTCCGGGGGATTAGCTGTTTAATCTTCTCAGATGTGCACCGGTCGAATGAGATCCCTAGCGCGAAGGTGTTATAAAAATTCGGAGGACGCTTAAGCTTCGCCTTTAGGAGAGGAACGCGATAGCGTTCAAAGACCGCTTACTGCTTTTCATGCTTTCCGGCAACTGCAGCTTTTGTAACCGTAACGTTTACCGGGAAACGCTGGCTGCGAGCACTATGCACGAAGGCAAGCTTTCTCGTGAAAACCTGCCACTGTCCACTGTCCACTGTGCCACTGTCCAAGATATACCTCAGAGAGACAAGAACTTGCCAAAGCTTTCCAAAAACTGGACAATCGGCCGCTTTCTGTGCAGGTGCTGCTAGAACACCGCCCTCATCGCCCGTCGGCCCATAAAGCGGTGAAGGCGCTTTTGTGTTTCTTAAGGACGACGGGTTCTGCGACCATCTGTGACTATTAACGTGATTTCTGTAAGACCACACGCGTCAGCGAACTCGCCGCAATTTCCTTCTTTCCTTCCCTCCTCTCTCTCCCTGTGATCTCTGTTTTCCCCTTTCCCATTCCCCCGGTGTAGGGTAGCCAACCGAACGTTATTCTGGTTAACCTCCCTGCCTTCTACTTTTCTCTTTCCTCCTTTCCTTCTCGTGAAAACTCTTGCGTGGGTCGATCTCCTGTTATTGTTTCGCACTTTTAATATTTCAGTCTGAGAAGAGCTAACATAAAATTAAATTATGGGGTTTTACGTGCCAAAACCACTTTCTGGTTATGAGGCACGCCGTAGGGAGGGACTCCGAAAATTTCGACCACCTGGGTACTTAAATCTAAGTACACGGGTGTTCTCGCATTTCGCCTCCATCGAAATGCGGCCGCCGTGGCCCGGATTCGATCCCGCGACCTCGTGCGCAGCAGCCCAACACCACAGCCACTGAGCAACCACGGCGGCTTTGGAGCAACTCTGTTCCATAAAGGACATGCGCTGTCGGTTTTTTTTTTTTTTTCATTGCATTTGTTTGGGAGCTGCCGTTATCAAAATTCCGATGAATAATTTTGTAAAGAATTAAAGACAAGGTGGGAACAGCTTTGGCGGTCGAGGAATGGCTGGGCATGCGTTATTCGGAATTTCTTTCGATATTCTTTTTGTCGAAACGACGTCCAACGCCGACGCCGGAATTTCTGCGACGCGGGCTGCTTAACTCATTATTAAATTAACAGGCTCGCCCACCGAACTACTTAACAAAGCCGGAATACTAACAGTACAAAACCGAGCTGTACTAGCCCGTTCTAAACTTATGTACGAGCTCTTACACAACAAGCTTAATATTGATACCTCTAGCTACATCTCCGGAAATGAAAAACGGCCGACGCGGCATAAAAACACACATACACTCAATGAGCATTCTTTTCATACCGATTGCTTTAAGAATTCATTCTTTCCTTTAGCGATAAGAAAGTGGAATAAACTGAGTGAATCCATTAGTAACAGCCCCTCATTAGATACATTTGCTAATTCAGTTGAAGAACATCTCCTTGCCTTACAGCTCTGACTTACATAGTCAGGTTTGTTACCGATCTTCATAGACTAACACTTTAATTTATGAGTGTTCTTTTTGTATGATGCATCATACGCATGACTGCATCCTGTTTGTCATGTTCATTAGGTATTTTATATCACATGTGTTTTCAGGTGTTTTTTTTTTCTCTTTTTCTTGTTCGGTTTCTTGTTTTCTCAGATTCTTCCTTGTCATAGTATATTGTACCCAAATATTGCATTTGTGATGAACTACTTAATTGTTTTGTTTAGCGAAACCAAAACCTTTGCAATAACACACTTATGATTATATAATCTATTTATATTCTTTGTTCGCAAATACTACCATATGTACTTTCCCTTCCTGTTATAATCTCATGAGGCATGGACAGTATGGGAAATAAATGAATAAATAAATAAATTAAAATTTCAAACTCGCTGCCACTTCGCCGTGAGCGTCAGGTCGAGGGGCCCTTCTCAGTGTCCGCCGTGAAGGTCTCCGGCCTTTCTTTCTTTTCTTTTCATCTTTCTTTCTTGATTATCTTTCTCCCGTCTCAAATTTCGCCGCGCGAATTGAAGCGGTGAACGTCTTTCACGTAGCCAGCTTGGCGAACCGAAGCAGGTATGTACGGTAGCAGGTATACGGCAGGTATAAGGGAAGAGCTTCCTGGTGGCGCTTCTGCGAGCTTTGCGAAGCAAATCGGATTACGAAATTTTCGCTTGAGTTTAAGGCTTCCTTCGTTGTTCTTTTTTTCTTCCTCTCTATTTCTCGCTTTTGTGGAGGGAGTGGGTCGTGTGATAGTAGGGCAGTAAGCGCATGACTATATCCTGTTGCGTCGCTTCTTCCTACGCACTCGAGCATGATGGCGAAAACATAAATTTAGAAAGTAGAAAACGAAACAAGTGAAAGCGAAATGCGCGATGTATAGGTCCTGTTAAGGCTGTCGGCTCCTGCCGCCGGAAACACGTGACGTTGGCACCTCGGCCGGTGTCGTCGTGCGGGCTTGCATCGCCTTCGGCGCAACGCCGCTTTCGCCAATCGCTTCACATTTCGCTCCACAATAACGTCATTACGTCGTTTCACCCGTCACTACAGCGATTTCTCTATCTTGCTCTGACATCGTTTAATGCAACAACGGCAGGTTCTCACCGCGTGTTCAATGCGATCTCATTTAATTGATAATTTTATTTCAAGGATGTTCCCACCGGTAAGGGCCTCTGGGTAGGAGTGCTTACAGACCAGACGTACGTCAGCAATACTAACACGGTCGCGAGACATTGGATACACACACAAAAAAAATGCACTGGCTCTCCCATAATGGAGAGTAGACGTAAGCATGGCATGGCAACCGGCAAAGCAGATTTGGTGGAGATGATACTGGCGACAATCTTAAAATGGGTGTACTGCATGTTCGCAACGGCACACCCTACCACACCACGGAGCACCACGCCATACTGTGCACTGGTCCGCAGGGGCGCAATAGTTTACTGTCACAGACAGAACCACGTTGCAAGTCTCGTCTCGGTCAAACAGCCATCCGCGGTTCACCAGACGCTACCGGCGCTACCGGCGCGCCGTGGGCTTCACGGACCGCTGGCTTTGAAAAGAGAGCAGGCAACTCTGTCTCAATGCCAAAAGATGACAATAAAGTGTATAGTGCCCTGGATCTGGCTTCTGAGATGCCGGTATTGGAAACGACAAATAAAACTTCAGCGTACTAGAAGTAAGGAATAATTCGTACGCAATATTTTTGTAAGTTGTTTGGGAGTAACTAGAGTCACATTACAGTAACTTGAGTACCCTTACGTGATTTGAATGCGAAGGCGCTATGACTTCTATAATTAATTGGTTACGTCCATGCAACGTGACGTCATACATTATCACGTATCCTTCACAACTCTACGTTAATCCATCTTGCCCTAAATTGTACCAACCTCAATTCACATTAATCATTTTAATTCATTTTAATCCACCTTACTGTAATTTGTACCAAACGTAAGCCACCTTACTCCACTTTAATTCGCCTTCATTCACTGCAACTTAAAAACTTTACTCCACCGTAAGTCACCTTACTCTAACTTGTTCTAACGTTAATTCTGTACTACTGCTGATGTCATGCAAGATGCTGATGACGTCACTGATAATGATGATTTTCGGTACCACTCGTTAGCTACGACGCAGGATCTTTTTCCTCATGGGATGTGTAATGCTTTCGCATTAGAAAGATAGGGAAAATGACACCATAAAAAAAGACAGAAATAGAAGTAAAAGAAAGATAGGGAGGTTAACCGGAGGATATATTCGTTTGGCTGCCCTGTACCGGGGAAGAGGACGAGGCGTACAAAATAAAAGGAGAAAAAAGAAAGAAACAGACGACAACAACGAACAATGTAGATCTGTCTGTGCGGACGCATCCACAGTCTTTGAAGGTGCCACGTAATGAGAAACAATGTCAACGTTCCCATTGAGACATAAAATTCCACACAGTGAAAAGTCGCAACCTGTCGACACGAAGTCGCTATTAACGCGACAGCGTCAAAGGACCCCGCGTCGCAGGAAATCCAGTGTCGGCGTCGGCGGAGTTGTCGGCGAGCAAAAATTTCCGTATATATTTAGCTATATGTATACGCCACGCCTTGCTGCATGACGGGCTGTATATACGGGTTATATTCTCACACCATTCTATCACTAAAGTTTTTCTTACCTTGTCCTACATTCTTGACAGTGTCATTCCTCGGAATTTTCAGAATGACAGCCGACAAACAAATGTCATGAAACAATACACCGACAGCGCGTGCCTTTTACGTTAAATCTTCTCAGACTTGGATATTAAAAGTGCAAATCAACAACAGAAACCTGCACATGACGTCAATTTTTTGTGCGCGACTTTGCGCTACCTCCGGGATCGGCCCACGCAAGAGGTCGCGTTTCCACCAGAAAGCTCTCCTTCGTGCATATCGTTCGCCTCCAGTGTTTCCCGCTTAACTTTACGGTTACATAAGGTGCCGTTGTCGAGAAGCGTGGGACGCAGTCAGGCGGTCTTTGAATGCTCACGCGTTTCACTCCTAACAGCGAAGCTTAAGCGTCCTGGAAGCTTTTTTATTCAAAGTCGGTTACGCTGGTTCCAAATTCTACAGTTTCAAGCGAGGCAAAACTGGCCGCGATTAGGAGACCGTGTTTAATTAAGCTTTCTTGATGACATGCGAAGATTCAACTCCATAACCGCGCGGACTCCGCGGAAAGTGTTGGGGCTCAGTGCGTTTACTGCCGCACAGTGTCTCTCGCCCCTCGATCCTGAATACCTCGAAGTAAAATGGGTGCAACGAAGACACTATTAGCACGCTATCCCCTGTAAGTGGGAAGCGCACAAGAAAACAATTTCGGTTGCTTTCGAATCAGTGGCGCGACGCTTCATTAATGGTTTAATTCGCTAATGAAGGCCTCGTGGTTGCGTTTCATTCGCGGACGCCCCAGTGTGATGATGCAGCTACGGCTGTTCATTATCTTCGCAGTCGCTTTGGTTGTTGAAGCTCCATTGATTAATCGCGAAGAAAATCGAACGGAAAAGGGGGAAGGGGGGGGGGGGGTCGTTTTTCCTGACTCACTTTTTCCCTCGTTGAGAACGGACAAGTCCCGTAACTAAGCACAACTTATTTTCCGCGGCCGCGTATTTCCTTCTTTTCGAAAAGAACCCTTGCGAACAGAACGGGTAACAGTAGTTTATATTGAAAAAAAAAATCTCAGCGCCTCTTTCGCTCGCAGTTATTCTAAACATTAGAGAGCGCTCCAAAAAAGGGGAAGGGAAATAGAGAGAAGAAAGGGTTTGTCGAATACGCGTAAAAGCAGAGGAATCTCGTTATCACCCCCACGACGACCACTTGCCTGATTAATTAGGTCCTCTGTGGAACAAAGCCGCCTGCCATTCGATTATCCTGCTACCCGGTCACGCGTAACTTGAAGCCACACTGTACTGGCACATTCCCTAATTTCCTCGTCACATTCTCCACCGCCCTAGTTACCCTGAGCACTCGTTCTTTCACATCCTTCAAAACTACCCACTTAAGAACGGGACGAACACACGAAGATTTAGAAGTGCATTCGCAGACTCGCCGCTTATTTATTAAAACGAAACGTCACAAAATATCATCATCGTCGTCATCGTCATATATATGTCCACTACGGGACGAAGATCTCTCCTAGTGATCTATTGTTCCTGTCCTGCGCCAGCTGACCCCATCTCATAGCTGCAAATTTCCTCATTTGATCACAGCACCCGTTTCTCTTTCGGTCTCGACTGTGCTTCGCTTCTCCTGGAACTCATGCTGTAACTGTTATAGCCAACCGGTTATCTGCACTACGCGTTACGTGTCCCACCAAACACCATTTTCTTCCTCTTAATGTCAACCATAGAATATCGGCTACGACTCAATTGGCTCTCTAATCCACACCGCTGTCTGCCTGTCTCTTCACGTTACGCCCATCATTTCTCGTTTCATCGCTCCTTGGTCCTTCACCTCCTCTCAAGCTTCATAACCTGCAAATTTCTGCCCCATGTGTTAGTACCGGTAATGCAATGATTGCACAAATTTCTTTTTAAGAATAGCGGTAAGCTGCCAGTCATGACTTCGTAATGCTCCCGGCATGCGTTGCAACTCATTTTCATGATTCTGTAAACTTCCTTCACATGACCAAGGACTCATGATTATGGCCACAAAATACACAGGCTGGCGGATCACTTGCGAGTCTGCGAGAGGACGACGTTCACGATTGGGACATAGGAGCTCATGTGCGTGATATATCCCAAAGGGGTCCTTAGAGTCACGCATAAAACTAAAGTAGGAAGCGAAAGACAGGAACGGTTTCCTACCATGTGGGAACACTCATTCATTTATTATTTTCATTGAATCATTCATTGTAGCACGTGGAGCCCGTTTACGGCTAGCACTTGTCGAGTGGAGCATTGTGCTCTTCGTAGGCACAGAAGCAACATCGGGAGAACGTTGGAACAACACCGGGGCAACGCAGTGGCAACCAAATGAACAATGTTGCACTTCACCGTAGCGGTCTGACAGGACGCGCATGACGGATACGCGACCATTATTGAGTTTCTGACTCAACGGTAACACATAATTTCATTTGAGGTCGTTCAGTGAAGCTTACTAGAGTGGACTTGAAGAAATTGACGCTTCGCTGACCACCATCATGTGACCGGCATCATGTGACCGGTCTTCGTGGCTTTCTTGTCTTGTCGTACAACCGTTGCACTTAAAAGACAGAATGTAGTACAAGTAAGGACATCTGGTCGAGTTCGCATGGCAATAGGATGAAACAGCGCAAAGACTAGAACGAAGAAACAAGGCGATGATAGTGGTTGGGTGCAGCAAATCACACGTGTGACAGGCTACAACAACAACAACTGCCGGCAACCAATGTAAGGCTGCGCCTGACACCCCAGCATCCTCAACTTCCGTTTTCGAGTCCGTTTTCGTGAAGAAATCTGCAACGGCACTCGTATCTTGACAAGCACAGCTAAGGTGCTCGATGTATATAGAAGAAGCAGAATGAGGCAGAACTCTGTAAATAAATGTATGATGCCAACTCGTAGCGGAATGTTCAATAGCGCGATGGCAGTCGCGTTGCGTATCCGTTTCCGTCCGACCACTTCGGCGTTCTGCAATCCAATCAACTCTTCCGGACGTGACCGGTCGCCCCCAGCACTCGTTCCCGGGAATACTGTGCGCTAAAGCTACACAGGGAGGCATCAAATTTAGCTAGACGAGCATGTTTCTCTTTGGGAAGTCTCCTGTGTAAAATTGATTCCCATAGAGACTTTCATATATCCCAGGAAATTTACAGATGAAATCAGGCGTGCCTTCACAGAATCCCATTGAATAGAGAGAGAGAGAGAGAGAGAGAGAGAGAGAGAGAGGGAATTTTTAATGAATGGAGATGTTTGTCCAGTGGCATGCGTAGTATGCTACTCCAGATGGGTGTGAAGAAAAATAAAGTGATATGTCTAGCTGACGTCACAGATGCACAACGTACGCGATACACAACACAATGCTCACCTAAACTATCTCAACGAGACCAGTGTCTTTGAGGAAGCGTAGAAGTGCCTTCATTAAGCGAGGTGTGCAGACGGCATTAGTCCATTGGTTAAGATCAAGCTCGAGGGATGGCAGCCCTTGATGAACGTTCATGGCGATATTATAGCTGTTCATTCTGCAGTAAACAGCGCGCAAGCGCAGATTAGGTCTGCCATGTTTTTCCATTATGGTGCATGCAGGGCACAGTGGTGAACTTGTCCGTTTGATCCTAAATGGGAGGTGTTTAGTATTTGCGACACTTAGCCGAATGCGGTGTAGACATGCCCGATCGCGCATGTTAAGGCCACACGGTGTGCAAAGCTCGCACATAGAATCGTAAGTACGAATGAGTATCTACTGCTATTCTGAGCAGACAGCACGCTGCGCGCGCCATGCAACACATGGCGCAAGAGCTGATCCGCCACTCCTATAGAAAAGTATTGGTAGTAGTTCTGTGCAGAACCAGCAGCACCGTATGCATACTTTGCCGGCTACTCCGCAGTGGGAAGGCAGCCACTGCAGAGCATGCTGCGTACTAAAGGCTTCGGTGTGCAAGCAGCTGATGTCGGAGAAAAGCTGGTCATGGGTGCGTGGCGATTTTAGAGATAACAGGGCAGCACGTGATCGAGTCTGTAAAGGTGTCCCAGGAGTTCGCTAGTTGCTTAAACGTGTAATTGAGAGTTACTCTAAGTGCAGCCAGATCCGTGGCATCGAAAGAGGTCCTGTGGCTGAGCTTTCCGGAAATACCGACACCTGTTGATGGGACCGCCATAGCTATGGCAGCTAAGTCAGCTGTCACAGAGCCTTCAGTGGAGATGTGACGACGACGTTCGTAGCAGCCATGACATGTGTTGTAGCGTAAAATATTTCATTGCTGGTACGGGGCCTTTTTGTTTGCACTCAATACCGATGACATTGAATAGGGCTTACACTGAACCGCACTGTACAAAATTCTGCACTCTGACTCACTAGTGTGGCTAGAATGTTGTGTTCCAGAGGCCATGTAAAAGTCAGAAACGTTCTTGTGTTGCATGAATGATCCTGTCGAAAGAAAGGAGCGACTATGTACGAACCATTATATCGATGCATTTACGACAACACCCTAAGCAGAGCGTACTCCAGCCAAGTCAATAATAGATGCATGTGGTCTGGTTGAAGTCAGCTTCACTAGCTGGCAGCACCAATGGTGTTGCTCACGGGTACGCCCAGTCATTCGGTATTGCGTAAATTGAAATTCGTTTTAGCAGGGTGACTAGCACTTTCTAATGTCCGCTCATATATAAATACGAGCAATGCACTATGTTAACTTTTTAGGTCACCAAGAATAATATCTTTTTAGGCATCTTTAAGGTTTATGATTATGATGACGATGCCCAATATAAATCTAATAGGTTCTCCTAGTGTACACCCAGTAGACATAATAAACTACTGCAAATTTTCTTCTATCGTTCATACATAACCTACACAGATGTCATAGGCCATCGATGGAGAACAGTTGGTGGTTTCAATACAATGCGCAAGCCTTTTCAGAACACAGCCTTTCAGTATCTCGTGATTATCATCTGCTGTTCTTGAAGCCACGCGCCGTAGTGCCTCCTCATATTTTATGAATTTTTTATCGTCCTCTACTGAGGCGGGCCGCCGATTCTTCACGCGAACCAATGAAGAAGAGGTAAAGAGAAAGAAAAAAATGAGAGTCGTCTCAAAATAGGGTCCTATAGTGTTCCTTAGCGAGAAGGCATAACGATGAAAAAGTAAGACATTTGTTTGTTTTGGATGTTGAACATAATGAATTATTCTGTAACGCTTTGAATACATTTTTCTGGCCACCGTTGTTGTATATCGATGCCTAGTAGTTTTTATTACTTTTAATAATTGTAAACTAGTTTAGGAGAAATCATGTTTCACTGCAGGACAAAGGCCATCTGCCAAATATATATATTTTTACCCTCGTCCTTCTTGATAGGCTTTTGTGCTGCAGTAGACTTAATTATGCCTATGAATTTAACCACGACGACGTAGATTACGCATCTAGTAAACTACTCCTAGTAGACATCGAACAGATTTATAGTAGACTACTGTAGACACATCTCGTTCATACATAACCTAGGGAGATAAGCTATAGGCATTACATGAAGGATAGCCGATGGCTCCTAAACTCGTCGTTTCTACAGCATGACATGGTTGACATGAGAAATTGGCCGAACATGAAACTTCATTGCCTTGCTTTTCCTAACGGCACATCCTAGTCACAACGCTCGACGCAGAGGAAGAGGCATCGGCCTGATTCCATGAAAGGACGCCGCACAGTGAGACCGGTAGTTGACGGGCGGACATCCCGGAAAGGCAGCTTTAGCCAGCCATCGAATGCAAGAACATACTTTCCTTCCTTCTCCTTGCAGCGAAGAGAATCCGCCAGAAATGCACAACTTTAACAAACTGTCCCCGACTATTCACCTTAGGGCACATATCGCAATTGACGACTTGGAGCCCGTCAGCTCCAAAGTCATATTCGCGCAAAGTGATGTAGTGAATCTCGATAAACATTGCAGAACAGCTAGAAAAAAAAACGGGAAAAAAACAGATCAGTGGTAGACGGCATCATGATTTGTAAAGACAATACGAACACAGGGTCGCATCAGAGCCCTTCACCGACGACACTATATATTAACGTGCATCTTAATATATACAACTTGGAACAAAACACCATAAAAACTCACTATATGAAGAAACAATAGGCAATCACGTTTTCATCAAGATGTCGCTGATGGTGATGAAGCTTTATTGAAGGGTACAAGTCACTTGCTCACTAACCTGCGAGGCCAAAGTGATCAGTGGGACGCGGGAGATATCAAGCGCGCCGTCCAGTGAGCAGTTCCTCTGCAAAATAATTTTACCCGTACAGTAATGTTACCCGTGCTCCCTCAGGCCAGCTCTCGCACGACATTGTCGGCCCCAACCAAGCTACGAGTGCACTCCACGAAGTGCGCCTCCGATGCTTTCGCTCAGGGGAATCAAAAAAAAAAAAAAAAGAGAAGAAGAGGAAAAAAAAAAGAAGACCTTGGGGATCCCTCTGCGTAGCAGTGTAATTGCTTGGGGCGCAGCCAGCCAACGCAAATATGCGGGTCGTCGTATACTAATCACACGACCTACGCCGATAACCTGTAGGACCCCATCCACAAACTACTCGACCGTATTGCTCCTGCTGCTCGTCGAAAGAGACGCTCAACTCGCTCATTACGCAGAAGAGGCTTGGCCATATGCAAACATTGCGCAAAAGCACTGCGCAAGCATTGTACAGGCGATCTCCGCACAATATGCAAGCATTCTGCAAGCATTGTCCAAGCATTGTGCAAACATTGTGCAAGCTCCCCTATACTTTCAGTACGCCTTGGTGAGGAGTGTGTAAAGGCAGAAGATAATGACTGCCTAACGAGAACACTGGGACTTTGCCTTTTATTTCTCTTTTATATTTTTCCTCCTAACTTTCTTTCTTTCTTCCTTTCTTTCTTTCTGTCTTTCTTAATTGTTTTTTCATGCACGCCTATATAATCAAGCCAAGCCAAGCACAAAACGAGCGAGCCGCATACGGCGCGCCGTAATCCTAGACAGCGATGATGTGCTCTCCACGCGGCATTAGAGGGCCTGGCCAGAAAGCATATCCTCGATTAAAGGAGAGCAGTCGACGAAGCAGAGAGTGGAGAAGGGGAAAATAAGAAAGGCGAGAGAGTGTTGGACCGTAAGGAGCCACGGCCCACCCACTGTCGAGTCTCGGAATGGCGCCCCAATTAATCACCGTCACCGCAGAGACACCGCGCCACCCGTCGTATAGCGATACCTCCCCCCCCCCCCCCCTCTTCCCCGCTCGCAACTGGCCTCCTTTTCCTACATGTGTGCATCTTGTTTCAGTTGTTTTACTTCCGCAGTTCTTCGTGACATGCGTATTTCTTCTGTTTCTCTCATCGAGTTGCTTTTTTTTATAGCGTGGTGTTTCGTAGCACACGAACGCACACGCACGCACACACACATGCGCGCGCCCAATATCTTCAGTTGAGAAGATAAAGAGAACAAAACGGAGGAACGTTGGACAGCAAGAAGACGTGATTAGTCCCACTGCCTGAGATGTCGATTGTACAAATAAACCCCGCTAAGGAGGGAGGGTGACGGGATTCCTTCGAAGAGTGATTGCAGTGGAAGAACATGGGTGTGTGCTCTTTTGTTTGGGTAATTTTCGATCGGATCTTGAAATTGGGACGTGCTGCAGGCAACAATCTCTGCCTATATTTCAACGGCGTTTCGTGTCGGCGGCCGGTGAACGATCTTTAGCAGACATGGCGCGCGGGAGGCGGTTTAACCACCACTCTAACTGATGGTCAAACGAAAAGTGGTTAAGTAGTGATTTCCTCATGCCCGAGCCAGGTGCGAAGAACAGTCGTTTAGTTTGGTTTGCTTTGCTATCGCTCTACTGATGGCCCGAAAACCCACAATGGGGAATTAATTGGCCAGGCGCCGAATGGATTTTTTTTTCTTTTTAGTGAAAGACATGTCCAGTTCCGGCTAGAAAGTAACGATAACGCCTGGGGAAGAAGCAGAGAAACGAAGTGCAACATAATGTTTTAAAGATAAGCAAAAGATTGCCATGAAACAACTACAAATTCCTCAATGCCTAGCAAGCATCTCTATAACGCTGTCCAGGATAGGAGGCTCCGGCTATTTCGTCCAGACTGTAAGAACGACATGTTTTCCGTTCTCGTTTTGGTTTCGTTCAACTGGAAAAGTTCCGTTACGGTTCTGCTCCGTAACGAAAAAAGAAATAATAATCCGTAACGGTTCATAACGATTTTGGTTCGTATGCAAAAATTTTCGAAGCAAAGTAACGATATGAACGTAGCATTTATTTTCTTCAATAACTGAATTATGAATTCTGATATCATGCTCAGTGCTTTAAGTCAAGGCACTGAGCGTGATCTCAGAAGCAGTTCGTAGTCGAGTGTACTCGCCGAATTGCGTGACCGATGTTCCAATAAAACGAACTTAAATGGACATAAACGAACGATAAAATTTCGGTAACAAAGCGTTGTACCAGTGGAAAGCGAAACGATAAGCTCTTCGGCACGTAAGCTTTGGGTTTTGCTACGATGCCGGTCTGCTAGTGCACCGAGCGGCAGGCTTAGATTAATGGATCGCTTGGCCGACTATCGCTCGCACTATCCCTGCCTGAGATACGCGATTATGCAGACCCCTGAGATACTCGCTAACTCTGACGTTGCCTGACGTCGGTTGTTTCGGATTGCCGGCTTTCCCCTTGAACCGAAAACCGATCAAAATCATTTCGGTTTCACTCCGAAATAAAATAATGAATAACGTTTCGGTTACGTTCTCGTTCTGGTCAAAAATATCGTTTTGTTTCGTTTTCCGCTTTTCGTCTCCGTTCCGTTCCGACACACTGGTTTCGTCGTCGTATGATGCTGTGCTTGGCATAAATGCGAGAAACGCCACGAAATAATAGTGAAACGGAGAAGCGTGGTCGCAACAGCGAAATGCTACGCGAGACCAACATGCGACGACGAATAAGAGGCGCGTGCTAGCAACGTTCACTCATGTTATATGATGGTGCGCTTGGATGATGAGGCTGCTTCGTGGAAGACTAGCACTGGCCCATGCGGTCCGTAGCAGGCGACGTAATTTAACAGCGTCACGTTTGGTATAGACCTCGTACGTAGACGTGGTCGATGACGCTGCCCACTCCCGATGCGAACCTACTCCGGCGGCGGATGTGTATGGCGCGCCCGCGCGGGGACCTGTCTTGAAAGCGACCTGCGATGGGGACAGAGCGTGCCGAGTGCTGATAGCTTCGTGTGCGTTGTGTTCTCGCCGCTTAGTTCTCGTTGAAGCGAGCGGCATCATGAAGGTCAACTCGCTCGCTGATGCGGGCCCTATATCTTAAGAGCGATCGTATTACGTGAAGCACAGACGGAGGGTAGGACGGGTTTCCTCGTTGGGTAGGCATAGAAATGCGTACGCATTAAAAAAAATACCAGGAATAAAAAGAAAAACAAATCAGCTCAAGTTGTCGAAACGGCACTCCCGAGCTGTTTTTTCTTCCTTAAAGTTTAGAAACTCGACAGAATAAGGAGAAATCCTTGAATGGCTGAGCAAGTCTCCCTTGACAGTGTCCAAGATAGGGGACTCTCGGAGAAAGTTTATCAGAACAAGGGGATAAAATTTCGTTACAATTCTCGAAGCAATACCTCTAAAATGTTCTTCCTTGTAGCTGAAAACGGCTACAGAGTAGGAATAAATAACCAACCGTCTCAGCGCTACGTCACGTAAACGACGCATGAAAGAAGAAGAAAGCTAAGTGATGGTCTCTCTTTTCCTTCTACTATTTTTACTTCTCCCTTCTTCATCTCTTCTACTATGTCCTCATCTGCTTCTTCCCCGTTTCATTTCACTTCTTCCACTTCTCCCTCCATTTCTTCTTCACCTTCCTCTGCTTCTTCTTCCACAACTACATCTACTACTCCTGCTTCATCGTGCCATTTTCTTCCTCATGTTTTACTTAGTCCTGTTCTGCTTCCATTCTTACTTCCTCTTTTTCCTCTACTTCCTATTCTTCGTCTTCCACTTCTTATTATGCTCCTCGTCTTCATTTTCTTCTTCCGTTCAGGGAAGCCGAACTCCAACGGAATTCCGTCTCTGTTTATTTCCGCGCTAGCCCTATTTGATCAAAAGCGAAAAGCCTGAAGCGTCAATGTCGGCAGGGAAGACGACAACGGAAATAGAGCGACTCCCTCGCGGCTTAACTTTCTCTCTCTCTCTTTCTTTCTTTCTTTCTTTCTTTCTTTCTTTCTTTCTTTTACTCGAACGTCGAAGCGAGGCTTGAGAGTGCCCTATGTGATGACGTGGAATGCGAGAACGAAACAGCCGAAAAACGAGCACTCATCCGAGTCCCGTAGTACGAGCATTCCAGAAGTAGTGCTTACTCGATTTACATATAACGTCGTCGAGGGCCGAGAATAGCAGGCTGAATATTTAACGCAATCTAAATCTAACTCCGTATCTTTCCATTCCAACGGTGAGAATTGCTCCCGATAGTCCGTCCGAACGCGTAGGCAATAACATACCACATTTGTGTGCCTTGCACTGTGTAATAAATATTTGATAACCGCACTTTGCGTGCCAACTCAACGCTTGTGATGAAAACGACATAAGCTGTCGTAATCACGATCATTAACGTTAGCCCTCTCTTGAATAATCAGACCGTTCTGTATCACTATTACGCCAGTTTCCCCCGAACCGTTTAACAACACCTAGCTTGTACTCGTATACTAACAAACAGACAATAAAGCCTGATAAAGTAACGTGGCAATTGCCATGTTAAAAAATCGCAAGCAGTAAATCGAAGATGCACGTCAGCACAAGTACAAATAGCAAGCCTAGTGTGTGTTTACCCGCCGTGGTTGCCCAGTGGCTATGGTGTTGGGCTGCTGAGCACGAGGTCGCGGGATCGAATCCCGGCCACGACGGCCGCATTTCGATGGGGGCGAAATGCGAAAACACCCGTGTGCTTAGATTTATGCGCACGTTAAAGAACCCCAGGTAGTCGACATTTCCGGAGTCCTCCACTACGGTGTGCCTCATAATCAGAAAGTGGTTTTGGCACTTAAAACCCCATAATTTTAGTGTGTGTTCGTATTCCATCCCTATGGGAAGCGGACATCCTTCCCCGATAGCATAACAGAGGGAATGATGACACAAGGTTTGTACTCGGCCTAATGTGCCTCTTTAGTTCATTGCTTCTCAAGCGGTATTTACTCTGAAAATGTTTTCTCAAACATTTTAAACTGAAAGTTAATTCTGTAAACTTCCAATTGTTAGTGCGCCTTGCGATCGCCTCGGTCTCTTTGCTTTGTCCCTGGTGTTCCATGGCGCCCGTTCGCTGCCATAACAAACCGACTAGCCCAGCAGTTTGTTTTGACGAGCAACCTCAGACTAAAAGTACTTCTCCCCACATTACGTCTGTTACGCGTTATCCGTTCAGATTTTTGTCAGGTATAATGTGGGCATTGCTTTTCGTTTTTTTATGAACGAGACGGCGATGTTTCTCCTCAAAGGAAACAAAAGTGGTAATTAGAAAAAGTTTCTCTTAACAATTTACAACATAATTACTTAAATTGTGGGGTTTAATGTCCCGATACTTCACAGTGGACTACGTGCTCCGCGTTGATTTTGACCACACGGAGTTCTTTAACGCTCACGCAAAGCATGGTACACGAACATGTTTTTTTTTTTTTTTTTTTGCATTCCGTTTTTATCTGAGTGCGAGCGCCACAGCTGGCAACCGCAAATTTTTTATCGGTTCCATGCTCAAAATGATAAATGTACGTGAAAGAAAAAAAAAGGAAAAGGAAAAGCTCTGCTTTTAACTGCTGACAAGAAGATCGCACTGGTTTCTGCTGAGTGCACAATTGCTGTTCTCTTTCTATTCACTGCGTATTTTAGTTTGTGCGCTCACAAAAAGAAACTGCCGCATAAAATTACTTGCCACAATTCCTACTTTCTGTACATTACAGTTGTTTAATTTTACAGAGCACAAGCGCAAGCCCCTTCTTTTTGTTACCTTTACTTTGAGATCACATTCCCCATTTGTGCACATTAGGAAGTGTGTGTTTTGCGCGTAATAGTAAAACTGAAATCGAAACTGAAAGCGAGTATTTCCTGCATTACGCTGAATAAATTAGGTGAGCTAGCACAGCAGGTGGTGCCAGTCCTACTTGAAATCTCCACAAACCGTACGTTTCTGTAATTATATTATGTAATTGTATCTACACTTCAGCCTCAAAGCTTGTCTACGACACCAATATTCATGTCTAATGACGGGCACACGTCATGCAACCATACATTTTGTAACATCGCACAGATAAAGTGAAATTAAACTGTGGAAGCAAGATTAACAAAATATTAATTAAAAACTACAGAACATAATATGAGGCACGAAGATTCTTGGAAATTCTCACATCATGGGAAATAGAATTCCAGACTAGTAATCCATTAAGCTCCCGCAGTCTTTGGCGGTAAGTATTTTTGAAAATAAACAAATATTTAAATATGCTATGAGGCGGGTACTTTCACAAAGGCGCAGAATAAAAATATTACTGGCTGCAGTTCCTGCGTTGCGCTAGAAAAGGAAAAAAGTGAGTATAAGAAAAAAACGGCGTTTCAAGTGTTTCCACGAAGTCGGGCTCAAGAGATCAAGTGAATCATTTTTCATGTCATTCGCCAAGATTAATCGTTCAGCCAAACCGCTTATTGCGCCAGGTATTCGCGAGATACATGAATATCGGTGAACTTCGCGGCTAAATATCGCCAACACAAGGAAGCGGAAAAAAACTTACTTTGTCGCCTACCGAGGCAATTTGTCACGTTTCAAATTGCGTGCAGTGCAGGAATACCATAGTTCATGATGTCTTCCTTTATGTCCGTGCTTTGCTTCTATCGAACATCCTTTGTATTCGTAATTTATTTGTGCAGACACGTAATTAACCACTAACATATTCTCATATAAACTCGGTGTGCCGGAAAGCTGAAATGCGCACCATCTTGCTGACTCTTTCAGCGCTGTCGAGGAAAAATGAAACAAAAAAGAAACAGTTCCTGCATAAACATAGAAATCCATTTGGCCTCTCTACCTGGAAAAGTAGTGATCACACTGCGAGACAAAAAAAAACTACGAATTTTAAAATAAACGACACAATATTCCCGTTTAACTTTAAGGTATAGTGGATGGCATCGGAAGACAAAACAAAACATAATGATTCTGAATGCTCAGGGGATGCGGGCAACGCGAGTTCATTAATGACTGCCTGTCGGGCCGTCTCTTTAGCGCTCGTGATTAGTGATTGCACGTTTAATTACGAGTCGCTTAAATCGTGACGCAGAGTGAAACGCACTATCGCACTTTAATCACAAACAAAATAAGGCGCAGAAAGCTATTATGAACTCCGTTTCTAACCGCACTCCTTTGCATAAAAATCTGCAAACACTTCATCCGAGAATCTTCCCAACCTTCATCTTCCATATGTTTATATAATATTTGGACACATTTCCCAGTGAAGATTCTAAAAAAAAAAATATAGAGGAAAGAAAGCAAGAATAAATTTCAATCGTCGTTTTGTCTCTCAAAAGTGATGACGCGCTAAACCCATAGTGCAAAGCCTCGCAAAAGAGCTCGTACCAATTCGGCTCTAACAATTCATGTATGACAACGTTTTGCTTGTTCAGCCGAAAACTCATACAGGCAGCGTTGTTACTTCATCGTGCACGAGGAACTGCGGGTGCATCTTATTATCTCTTTTCGGAGTGTTTTTCGTTCACAACCCAGCGTCGCATATTTTAGTATAGACAGACCTTCTTTTTCCTGTCTACGGTGCGGGAACGTTCTTGTCTTTGGCCATTTCAATGTCTTTTTGACCACGCAGTTTTGGCTTATCTCTTCAACAGGAAATATCTACTGTCTCTTAACAATGTTACCATTAAAGGGCAACTCCGGCGATTTTTCGATGTCCACTGATCCTAATAAAATTTTGAGTATAGGTTCTCTTTTGCACTTTGATTATCTGTGCCAAGCAATATGGCTACAAGTCATTTAATTTCCCTGAAATTGAATTTTAAAGATTGGTTGCTTTCCCGACTCGTGACTTTTTACTGGCCGCCCCGTGTTTGTGACGTCAGGGACATCACCACCGTCGCAGAAATCGTCGCAGAAATCGCCGCTATAAAACTCCCTGTGTCGTCAGGAGACATCGTCAGCTTCGCTTGTTTGGCGTTAGCGCCATGTGTACGGCGTGTTTAGCACGCTTTCAGCGCATTAACATTGTAGTAGTGTAGGACCTGACGTCATCGAATCATCGTGACGTTGCACGAAGCAGCTACCCGTTTCGGTTTCGTATCTTGTTTATCGGTTGTTTAAAATTATTTATGAATTTCTAAGCGAATTGAACCAACCTACTGGTGACAGGAGTATCAATGCCTTTTGAGAATGACAATGTCCTAATATGGTATATAGGTGTAAATGGTATATAGAAGAGAAAAGGAAGCAAATAAAAAGAAACATAGATAATAGGAAGCATTAGAAATATGGCACCAAGCATCTCTGTATAACCGACGCCCCATGACCCGCTTCTGTTCTTTTGCACTCATTGTGCACTTTTCTTTTCTTTCTTTTATTTTCATGCCTGCTGGTTTGCGTCTCCTAGCTTGTGTGCGCAAAACCTAAAGCTCCTTTATAAGAAGGAGGCCTATCACCAGGGAGACGAAGCTGAGAACACAGCAGCAATGGTCTGGCAAAAAAACAAAGGGTAAAAAATGCAGATTTAAACTATACCGAGATACACGAAGAAATGAAAAACAAGCCAAAAGGCATCTGTCGTGAGATTGACAAAGTAATTACAGGACTTTTAAACGTCTTCGGACACCAGTAGTGTTGGCGGGAAAAAGAAGAGAAGAAGATACTGAGGCATCGTAGACCTACGAAATTGGAGGACACCCTCCTTATACATCACCCCCCCCCCTCCTTCCCTCGACTAATCTATTAAATTTTGTGGCAACCGTCAGCTTGTCACTTTGCTACAGGACACATGCGTAGCCTCTCTGAGGAAGAACGTTGCGTGTTTCTACAGCAGTCTGGAAGACAAGCTTCTTTTTATTGTTTAAGCTATCTAAGATGACGTTGACGCCTTTTAAGGACGCCGGCTTCTCCATTCTTCTCCGACGTGTGATTAAAATAAAATTACAGCACTCGGCGAAGATTGCACTGTTCTAGAGTTGACAGCTTGTGAACTTTCATTAAACCTTTATCTGTGCGTTAGCAGCTCTTTTTGCGCCATCTCCAACTAACTGCTAGCTTCCTCTCTTTCCTTCTGAAGTTATTTTCACTTCGATGGTATCATACGTCGATAAGAGACGGGACGAACGGCAAACGATAACCCGTTCGAAGGACATTGCCCAGCTGCCCCTCTAAAGTAAGCTTCTTCCCACGAACGTCTTCTCACAGGTGAAGCACGCTTCGCAGGAACACTCGTGTTGCTCTTTGCACTTGTCTTTTCAGTTTTTCGTCTCGCTTCTCTGAAGGACGCGTGACGATTATGAAGGCTGATAAAATGGTTTTCGGATGAACGAAGAGAAATATAAATGCGAACGGCTGTCTTTCGGGAGTGATTCGATTGTTAAGCTTTCAGGTGAGAAAAAAAAAGAGATAAAAAAAGTCTGAGAGAACTTTCGCTTTATTCGTGTTATTGATTGTGAAACTTAAAGCAAAATATTGATTTCATCGCTCCTCCAGAAACTTCCATTCGACTTGTTGCAGTTTCTGACATTTTTCACGTGTCGTGCAGCTGCCGGATTGCGCTGCTTGTACATTTTTTTTTTTTTTATACCGTATTCTCAAGCGGTGATTATGTTGCAATAACTTAATTTACCAAGCGTATGCTCTAGAGGGCAAAATAAGCAGCTGTTGTACGTACACAAACATGCAGTAATTCAATATGCTGTAAATATTTTGAGTGTTCAATACTTCGGGGCACCTCTTTTTGTTCCGCTACTTTTTCATCTCCAGTTATCGTAGATGCCGTGAACATATGTAACGATAGCATCATTCGCTCATTGAAGAGCATACACATGCAATCTCGTCTTAAGTATGAGCCGAAAGTTACGCTCACCGACCGACACCGCGGCCATTTCCGAGCATGTTTGACGCACTTACGTTCTAGTTTACAACGCGCGCTAACGTTGCTAGTGCATAACGGCCTTCATCTGAAGTGTTAGTTTTGCTGCTTATGTCTTGAAAGCATGGGATGGCTACACTTTAATGGCGTAGAAAATGACCTTTATGAGTAGGACCGCCGCGCGACGAAGACGTCGTAGTCGTAAACAAAAAAGAAAGGAGAAAAAAATGATTACGGGGGGACCTGACCCGTCCGTCCACGTCGAAAATTACCTCCTGACAAGTAACCGGAAAAAGAATTACCAGGGCAGAGTAACTCCGCTGTGCGGTCGCTACGACGGGGATACTCATAAACAAGCGTTTCTTACACGGTTAAGTGAATTCGTGAAACCCTAGTTGACAGATGACGAAAGTAAATAAGCGTGGTCAGGAATGTATAAGGCCGGGCTGGTATGGGCTTGCAGTTCCAGAATGCTAAATAGGTCCGCCTGACTGCGAGGGAAGAGGGGGAGGGGGGGGTGACGTCACCGATTTCGGCAACGTCTACTCGAGGTTATCTAGTTGTTTGTTAATAGAACGGGTTTAGATATCACTAAAGATAAACGCAAGATGCAAGATTTCTGGATTCTTTAGGGAAAGAACATTGACCATAGTTACGTGCAAATAATTGCTGATTCGTGACACCACAGTGATGTCACCGGTGGCGCAATTTTGGTGCGAAATTTTCATTAAAAAGAAAGAAAAGGCCCGGTCTCAATTTTTTTGTGTCATTAAGCAGTCGTTCTCACTGGGGAAACACGCAAGAAGGTTTGGGAAGCGAAATGTGGCAGCCTAGTTATGGCGTACTATTAGTTTTTACTGTCACTTTAATTTTGATATATTCGTCGGCCAACTTCTAACTATATTCATCCAAACTATCACAGGGCCTTGCAGTTTTCGTCTATATTCTTTAAAGCTTTGCAATTTTCGCCTATCTTACCCATAGTTTAGTGTCCCTGAGTATAGTGTCCCTCCGACACGCACTCAGTGGTTACTCTCTCCCTTTTTTCCTCTTTCTATTCCCCTTTCCCCCACCCCCAGTGTAGGGTAGCAAACCGGATGCTCTTCTAGTTGACCTCCCTGCCTTTCCTATCCTTGTTTTCTCTCTTTACCCAAAGTTACCAGCCTGAAGTCGCCCAGCAAGAAAGTGAAGGATGAACTGTGCCCCTCTCACCTGATACTAAATTAGAACGACCCGCACGCTCATTCCGTAATGCACAAAGGTAGCTAGAGGCACAAGTTCTGACCCCAAGTATAATGTAGTGCTCCGAGGAGCGTGAAATGAATGGTAACTGTGACGCTCTTAGCTTAACCTGCGAAAGGATTCTTCAGCGTCAGCTTTTCGTCCATGAAAAACTGCGTTCACACGCGCGACAAAGCTCTCAAACTCTGCGCACACATAATGGAACATTGTTGGAGGAATCTGTGCGTGAATCGCGAGACACGCAGTCTGCTCGCCACACGTGGAGTACCTCCGACTCGCGCCTGCTTTGACTTCACCTTTTTGTTCTCGGGCCCCCCAGGCTGCGTCTTCTTGCCGTTTTCCTCGTGGCTTGAGCTTCTTACGACGGTTGAATTCTGTATTCGGTCCTGCGGCGATTCACGGCTGCGTTCTGGGATTCTGACGCTGTCTTTTTTGTTGGTGTTTGCTTTCCTCCCTGCCTTTCGCACCTCATTTATCTCTCTCTCTCTCTCTCTCTCTCTCTCTCTCTCTCTCCTCTCTCACTCTCTCTCTCTCATCTCTCTCTCTCTCTCTCTCTCTCTCTCTCTCTCTCTCTCTCTCTCTCTCTCTCTCTCTCTCTCTCTCTCTCTCTCTCTCTCTCTCTCTCCCTCTCTCTCTCTCTCTCTCTTCTTTTTTTTTATTCGTAACATTGTCTCTGGGCGTCGGTACGACCACGTTTTTTCACGGGCTGACTGAGTGCAGTGAGTGGGCCAATTGCGGTGGCGTTCGACTTAAAAAGAAAGAAAAAAGAAAAAGAACTAAGAGGTGGATCTTGGAGGTATTTAATTCGTAAGGTTATAAATGGTAGTCTTAGAGGCTTCCTGCTCGGATAAATAAACGGACTGTACCAGGATAGGTTCCAGTTGTGGGATCGTACAAGGTGGTTTCTTAGCCGTTTTATTTTTTACAGATTAATTCATTCTGCGATTCGACGGGGGAGGCATGCCGCGATGAGATGGGGGGGAGGGAGGAACTCCGGATAAATTTTGACCACCCTGGAGTTTTTTAACGCGCAACCAATGCACATTACACGAGCGTCCTTTTTTTTCATATTTTGCTTTTATCGTAATGCGTTCGCCGCTGCCGGGATCGCACCCGCGACCACGTGCGCTACAGAACGACGTCGTTTCACTTGCAAGTGATTGGGCACGCAGTGAACGTGCTGGTTCTATAGGAATTTTACGCGCGTGAATGAGTGTGCCAGTCTCGGAGGCGTTCCAATCGGAGCATTGAGTTGGCCGGTTTTAGATGCCGCGCGTATCTCGCAAGTGTCCACAAAGTATTAGCACGGGAAGTGCCTCCAATTGGCTGTCACTGTAGAAGCGCGTTGAGGCAAGCAGATGCGTAACGTCGTCGATCGGGGACGGTGCGGAGTAGATCACGTGAATGGAGTCAAGCGCGACGCCTCTTGAGAATGGGCGCTACGCGGGAGTTGCACCAAGAGTCTGAATCGCTTGCTTTGTCGTGCCTCACCGCCGTACGCCGTCGCTGAAACTGTAGCAGCTAGGTCAGTGAAGCTGTGAAATAGTAAATGTCGGCGTCGAATAGCTAGAAGTGTACTTGTTTATCTCTCTTTTTTCTCCGGTGACTGGTGGTGGTGAAAAACTTTTATTGATGAGAAGGCCAAAAGTAAAAACAAATTAAAAAATTAAAAAGCAGCGTTGTGGGCGGCCTTCAGGCTGCCGGTTGTGGCGTCCAGGCCATGCCTAGTCGCTACGTCCTCCGCCCAGTTCACCAGCCGGAGTTGGATATCCGGCTCGGTGACTGCGCTTCACCGGCTAACAAATGTCAATGTAATCGCTCGGTGCAAGGCGAGCCTGCGTGTATCAGAACATTCTTGACCATTGTCGCCCTCTTCTATCCGATGGGTTTGTTGTTGCCGAAGCTCGTGTCACCAAATCGAATTTGCGCAACTCAAATAGTGCTTTAAATTCTGGAAGGCACGCGAGCACCAGCGATTGCGCTGGAATTAACTTTCGACGAGACATGATGTACGAATAGCCGACGCGCTCGACCCGCAGGTCAGATTTCGACGACCTATGCATGTGCTCATTACGATCGTTCTGCCCGAGTGCAATTTATTTTAGGCGCAGGTTCGCCCAATATAGAGTTAGTAGGGAGTTTTAGAACGCGGTTCTAGAGCTTAGCGTGACCCAACGAGCGACCGCTTTGTGTTCGGGGTGTGCCCCGCCGTGAAAGTCTTTTGGAACAGGATTCCCGGTATGCGTTAGCGTCACGCGATCGCAACGCCCTTCCTGCGCGTGGAATGCAAAGGAAAACGTAATGCCAGAGAAAAAAATAAGCGTGAAATAGTTATATCCGTAAGTTCTTACGGGATGAAAAGTACACCCGAGAGTTTATTGTTTTCAATGGGGAGGCGTTGACGCATTTTTGAGATGTTCGCGGCGACGTTGACGCAAAGCAGGTTTGGGCCGTTTCCGGCACCTACACTATTTCTAACATTTAGCATTGTGGGTGTGCGATAACCCAAACGCAGAGATACCGTTTGGGTTCCGCGCACGCGCTGTGGCGAGACGCTAATCGCTAGTGCACCCCTATCAATGAAGGCCGTTGTTCTAAAACTGCCTAGTTTTGTGGCGTCGTTGTGCCACGTATTATCCTTCGTCGTCACGGCAACCTGACAATATGCATGAACGGACGAAATGCGAACAATGTCATGCCATAGGTCTGTGTCCCATAGTTTTTGAGCAGTAGCTTAAGCTATAAGGGTGAAGCAAGGTTGCTGCACCGTCTGTGGCAGGAATTAGCGCTTGCGAGCGCTTATTGTTTCCGTATCGGGATGGCCGATAGACCAACTTGCGTCGACCAAGTGGCAAGTCACCGCCTTATAAGGGCGAGAAGCACGCGCACGCACGCACACAGGCACACTTGGGGTTCTTTTAACGTTCGCCCAATGGACGGTACACGGGCTTCTTTCTTTTTTGCGTCGCAATGCGACTACCACGCGGTCAAGAATCATATTTCCACACTTCCCCATCACCGCAATAAACCCGGTTTCGTCGCACTAGACCACCCGACATCGGCGGTCGTCGCTCTTGTGGGCTAACGAAAAGCGCAAGCCCTGGTAGAGCATATACAGGCAGCCTAACTGGCAGCAGCACCCACGGAAACTCGAGTCAACGCATCGTTCTCGCCGTTCTCGCGCTCTTTTTTTTCTTTTGTCTCCCTCTGTCATTTACAGCTTGATACCGCTTTTCCACCCGTTGCACGTACGTATACCGCGGGCTAGACAATCGTCTTCAAGCAACAGAGCGTAGAGCGAGAGCTCCGATAACAGCGCGCCTTGCTTCTCATCGAGCGAAAAGACGAGGCAAGGGCTCCTTTTATTTTTTTTTGCCAGTTGTATACGATTGCTGTCTCGCCAAAGAAGGACAAACGAACGAGCAGCTCAGGCGCAACGGTAGCATCGTCTCCTATACCCGCACGCCGAGCCGATTGCGACAAAGCGTTTCCCATCAACCGCGGAATCGCAACGCCGCGTCTTCTTCTCCTTCGCCGGCCAAGCGCCGCAGCATCGTTGCGCAACGAAGACGATAATTGAGCGCACTATAGACGCCGCCCGACGCGGGTCTCCTTCCGCGCGACCACAGAACCGCTGCGCGAATGCGCGACAGTGCGGACGAGAATCGGTTACGTAATGGGCCCGTCGCTTGTACACTTTTTGTGTTACCGTCGTCCCCATTGCCGCCCGCCCATCCGCGTAAGCCGTACGCGAAGGAGAGAGGGGGCGCGTGGTACTGCAACAGCGCGAGACACGTGACGGAAAAGTAGTGTGCCGCGTACCGCGTTGTTAATGTGCGCGTGCACCTGCATCGCCTAGTTCGAACAGACACTTTGCAGAGGGGATGCGTTCTCTGCATGCGTGCTCCCCGCTGGAGAGACGATGTAACCTTTCTGGCTGTAGAGGGGCTATTTGTATATTCTCTCAGCAAAAGAGAGGAACGTGCGCAGTGTATGTATCTTTGCTAAACATACATCTGCATTCCGAATAGAGGCTAAATCTTTCTAATACATATATCGATGTTCTAGAGTCTAGTGACAGTATATATTTCTTCCGCCTAAGAAAAACATATCGTCTCTGCTTTTTATTTTTATTTTATTTAGAACATACTGCAGACCCAGTGAAGGGCTCTGGCAGGAGGAGCAGCATGAGTACAAGATCAAAAAGTAGAAGGCCAGATATGAACAACAACATCAATTCACAGAACGGCCTGTTCTGAGAACGGCCTACTCGAGAGGTGATTGATTGATTGATTGATTGATTGATTGATTGATTGATTGATTGATTGATTGATTGATTGATTGATTGATTGATTGATTGATTGATTGATTGATTGATTGATTGATTGATTGATTGATTGATTGATTGATTGATTGATTGATTGATTGATTGATTGATTGATTGATTGATTGTCAACAGCTGTAAGGGCTTGGGAAGAGGTGACTAGTGTATACAAGAGCATAAGCATAAAGGTACTGAACATCACTTCCAGAAATAACGCATAGCAAAATAAATTTACGGAGCACGATTTTGCGTAAGGAAATAAATAAATTCGAGCTGCCTACTGAACGCATTTGCGCCAGGCATTTCTGTGGGCCAGCGTTTCACAGTCACTCAATTTGAAAATAACCATATCAGATGATCTGGCATTCTACATCTGCTGCAGCCGTCTCATGAATCATGATAGAGAAATATAGAGTGACTGAACCCGAAACTGCAACGGGCGGACGCTAGTTACTTGCAACAAGCAATCAGCCGTAAGAAATTCTCGTAAGAACTTTGAGTCACCCGCGAGTATTCTGTCATGCAAAGAAGGCATACTTAAGTCAACAAACTTGAGTAGTCATAGTATCGGGATCGGCTAATATATCTGTCGTAGTAAGTGCGAATGAATCGACGCTGGACGACTTCTATTAAGTTACTTTGGTGGGCACTAACAGAATTTGACACAGTAGATGCAAATTCTATTCGCAGTCGGACTAGTGCACTCTTTTGTGCACTATAGTCAGGTCGCGACTGTAATGTTACTACGTAGCGTTACGCTGGTCTAACCTGTCGATATACACCGCCTAGTCCAGCAAAATACCGTGGTAATAGCCAAAGCAGACTATTATTCAACACAATGCGCCCCTTTATAGTCATTTCACCATAACTCGGTGTCCTTGGCGTCGTCACAATCTAACTGCCTCATCGCCAGAACGAGAAGCTCCTTTTCATTTCATTTGCCTACTATATATATATATATATATATAGCGTTATTTCTGCTACGTGAAAAGAAGTAACCGTCACCATTAGAAGGTGACCACATCTCTTTCTTTTATCTTCATTTCAATAAAAAAAGAGGAATTTTTTCTCTTGTTCCTATCTTCTGTAAGGAATGTACTGTCTATCTTCTTCCTCTCATTCAGTTATAAAGTATTCTCTATCCTTTCTTTCTGCTAGAGTGATTAAGTATGGTCGAATACGGAATGTCATCGCTGAAGTCAGCGTTTTTACAAGGGAGCACGTCTTCGTCAAAACAGCAGCCGCTTTCCTTAGCATCGGTTATGTACGTGCAGTTCAATCTCCCCCAATCTGAATGAAGAAGCTGCCCTGACAAAGAGAGGTTACCGTACGTTCCTTGTTCTACCCTCGTTAATCACTTCAAGTCCTCCATCTTCCTGTGTACTTCTCCGCGCTTTAGTTTTGTGCTAGAGAGATCACATGCCCTCTCAGCTTCTCCTTTCTTTGAGTTTGCCCCCTTGCATGCGTCCTTTCGATACGCTCTAGAAAAGATGTGAACTTTCCCATTCTTGTATCGCTCGCGCAGAAAATTAAAATATAGCACTTGTTTGTTCGGCACCGCGGACAACTCTGGACTTCCCCACTCCAATTTCTTTTTCCATTTTTTTTTTTTTTTTACGACTGCCCGTGCAGCGATCATCGTCCTATTGAGAGTGGATCTGCGGGCCCACTTTTAACGACTGCATACCACGGCGTCCTTGTTAGTACTCCGTGCTGCTCGAGCCATACGAAGACCAGAGCATGTACACGCCGAGGTGTACAAGTGTCGTAACGTACCTCGCGCTCGTGTTCGTGACTGTGCATAATCCTATTCGCTCGTTAGTCCTGTGCTTTAACGCGTGCCGCATGCCTCTTTGTAGAGACGCCAGCGCGAGCTCGAGGGGGGAAAAGAAAGCCGTTCGTTAGATCGCGTGATACCGGAGTGATCAAAAGGCGATATAGGATTCGCGCGCCATAGGCAGGTGAAAGTAACTCTCTAATGAGGGAAAGAAAATTAAGTCGATAGGTTGAGTTTCCGGAATGGTACATTGGGTGACTTGCCGACCCAGGAAGTCCCGTTAAATCTTAGCGAAAACTACGCATATTACAACAAACAAAAAACACGAAAGACGACTGACGACGTCAGCTCACTATTCCTGCATCTACTCCTGATGACGTTGGAGATTGTGTCAACGTCTTCCCTCAAAGGCAGTTCATCAATGTCCTCATCACCAGCCTAATTTACGCCTACTGCGGAACGAAGGCCTGTCCCAGGGATTTCCAAATAGCCTTGGCATTCGCCGCCTTGCTCCACCTTGTGTCTGCAGATTTACACTTTCTTTCCCCTTGGCACCATTTTGGCCACACTAATAGGCTCACCGGTTATCTTCCCTACGTGAGGGACGTTTTCCCCCTCCCCAAGTGCATAGTAGCCAACCGAGCACGTGTTTGGTTAACCTCCCTACATTTCCCTCTTCGTTTCTCTCTCTCCCTATCTCTCTCACTCTCTCTCTCTTTCTCTCTCCCTAACCCCACTTTTTTGTCTTGATCTCTGTCGCAATATCGGTTGGCCCAGCTCGCTGTCTAGTCCACGCCGCCTGTCTTCTTCTCACTTAACGTTACGTCACGTTCCAATCCATCGCTTTAGCTCCTTCTCAAGCTTCTCGGTTATCCTCCGAGTTTCTTAACCATACGTTAGTGCGGATAGAATGCAGTGACTGCATACATTTATATTCAAGGATAACGGTATAAGCTGCCGGACATGATTTGGGAATTCCTGCTACATGCGCTCCTACCCACTTTTTTTTCTGCTTATTCTCTGCTCGTGATCCGGGTCCCCCGCGACCGGTTGGCCTAAATTAATGTGCTCCTTTATTACATGCCATTAAAATGCTGGTGTATTTTTAAAAAAGAAAGGAAAGACAGAAAAGAGCCACACTGTAATTGAACGCAGACGAGAACTCAACATGGCAAAATTTTACATACTTTCACACTGTGCAACAAGCGCCCATTCGAGTCGTTTTCCTTTCTTTTTGTTTTCTTCTTTTTTCGTTCTCTTCCTGTTTTTCTTGGTGCATGATACGCTACAGCGATACGTGGTATGTTAAGATCTTTGCGGCTGCACGTCGCTTTCCACAAATTACTGGGTAGATGAATACACGACGCGGTGAGGATGATCACATCTCAATGGATATTCGGCCTTCCTATTGGTTAAGACGTCCTAGAGCTTACGATGTAAGAGGGGATTGAATTTTTTTAAAAATGAATTCTCTGAACGTGTGCTATGGAGGCCACCCTGGATGAAGTAAGTGGGGGGGGGGGGGGTGACATGATCCCTCCAGGAAGATGCCTTCTTTAACTTTGACGACTGACCTTTAATGTACAGCGTACAATTTGTGATGAGGAAGGCGAGGTAGAAAGCCGCACATTAAGCAACCCGACTGTCCTTACTAACTACCTGATCACTTGGCAGCAACAAGCAAAGCAACCTGCGTCAAATGCGTATGCCATGCGCAATAAAGTAGCGTAAGATTGCGGAAATCGAACCCGCGTCCTAGTGCTGAGCAGCCGAACGCCGTAGGAACTGAGCCATACCGCGACGGGTAACAAACGTAACGTGATCAGGAAATAAACGTATGAACAGGCGAGAACAGACAATAAGAAACACGCGAGCACCAGCTTGCACTACACAAATAACAAGTCATTTGATAAAACACAGAGGGAATATCTTCTTTTAAATTGTGCTGATCGAGCATATATTTGCGTTCATTATTCCATATTCCATCCACTGGTAGCCATAGCACGTACGTGTCCCTGGAACATGCAAGCATGCACCGTGTCGTGTTAAAACGAACGGATGCATTTGTCCGTACTTCCGCCTTTCTTTCGTGACCGTTGCATTTCGAAAGCTTGCAGGTGCGCCCCTGCCGACTCGCTTCCGGCGCACTGCATGCTTGCACTTTTGGGCGGCGGTATCTTGTTGTTCGTGCTCCCAGTCCTGTCGCTATCGTACCGCGATGGTCGCTGTGAGTGCTACCCCGTGTCGACGGCTTCCTCCTTACCCTTCAGGCGGGTTGGCATGGAAACAGAGCACGGTGGTATTTAGTGCATGCTTCCCTCCTCCTCCCGCGCTATACTCGGAAGCCGGTGGCGAGTGCGTTCAGTCCCGTCGTCGATTTCGCCTTGGTGCAGTGTCGCTTGTTCTCTAGTTTTTCTTTTTTTTTTACTGCGCAGTAACAAACATGTGAACACGTTCATTTCCTAGCATTACTTATGCGTGTTGGACGTCCGTTCTGCGTTCTCGTATACCTCCGACCTGTCTGCAGAGTTCTTCGGCGAGTCTGTGTCGTGTATTTGTCTCAGGAGGATAACACATTCTGCGCCTTCTTGTAAATCAGGAATCAGGACCACCGCAACCAGAAAGTCCCGGCGTCCTTGGTTCATATCCATGCGGGGATTAAAATATATTACCTGTAGACTGGCTAACTGTTAGTCTACCATACTTGGAGAATGGATGCACAGGTAGGGGACTTGCAGTGAGGGATGGCGACGACGATTAGACAGAGTGATGATGTGCGATTGCTTGAGCACAGGGTCAAGTCGATTTATTTGGGGGGGGGGGGGGGAGGGGGGAGTGTCGAGCCGTAAGAGAAGCTTTTGTCTTGCCCTTGAATTTATCTTATTGATCCCTCCGGTTGCTGATATTGATATTTCCGTAAGCACGCTGTCCAATTGATTGCCTTATGGACGATTTCCTAGCACCGAAAGAGCCCTGTTTGGCTACGTGTTGGGTACCAAACAGGTTAGTTAGCTCAAACGGCGATGCGCTTCGAGGGGGTTTATTTGGGGCTTTATTTAAGACTTTCGAAACCGGCGGTGCACGTTCTAGACTGTCCAGAGCCGACAGGCACCCGCATGCACAAAGCCTCCTTCAAACGAGGCACTCAGCGTTTGCTAAAAGGGCTTAAGTTTTTAATTTCGGCATTTGAAACTTCCTTTCTTCATAGAACAGTATATACATTGAAAACGAATTAGTTAACAGCGGCGATGTTTGTTAGGGCCTCAAAGGCTCTTCGTCTCGTAGTCGATGACGTAGTATCGGCCTTAATTGTAGTCTAATACACTCTAATGCCTCCAATATCGAACGTATCTTTTTCGCCACACGTCGAGTTTGATATCTCAGAATTCTGATAATAAGCGCAGGAAATTTACCGCATATCCTATAGCAGCCTTCAGCAAATAACAATTATTATTATGAATATTTATGTAATAATCAGGGTTTTACTTTAACATTTCTTTGTTTTAATTGCACAAAATTGACTCTCCGTCGCGAGAACTAAATATGAACGAGGTACTCTAACTTTCCTTGAGATGGCAGTGTGTTTGGGCATTACAGCGTCGACGCATAACATATGTGGCTGCGATTGGAAAGAACTAAAATAGGAAATGAACGCCAGGCAGGTTAACCAGAGTAAACGCCCGGTCGGCTACTCCGTACTGTGTTAAGGGGATAGAGTAGGCAATTTCAGACAAATCATTGTAACGGCTAATCGCGTTGCCACTCAATGTAGGTCAATTTCTAAAGCGAGTGGTTTAAAACCGACATCTTGTTGTAAGGGCACATTGTATTCTTTGATTTACTTTATTTTCGTATTTATCGATTCGGTATGTACCACTAGATGTGTGCCCGCTCTTGGACAGTCCTTCTTTACGGGTGTACGCCGTTGCACATGACACAGCGGAAACTTGATGTGAGCGAGTTGGTTTAGCATACTTGAAGAAAAGAGCGCTACGAAGACACGGACTCAAAGGGAAACATGCAGGTGCCCAGCTCCTCTTTTAGTCCGCGTCTTCGTAGCGCTCTTTTCTTCAAGTGCACATGACGCAGAAGGACACAATCCTTAAATGTGGCTAGACATGTGTCGCACTCCTCTGTGCATTCACCTTCCATCGCCGTTCTTCCCTCGGCAACTGTCAACGCGGCGCCTTCGTCCGCGTGACGTCACTGCGTAGGTGTCTCGCACTGCGCGTGCGCCCGATTTCATGTT